>NC_034411.1:2002193-2190774 GCF_002078875.1 Numida meleagris
GTTGTACGTAGGACCTGTTGTACGTAGGACCTGTTGTACGTAGGACCTGTTGTACGTAGGACCTGGGTTGATCTTCTGAAGTTAATTTTGAACTGTGAACTCCCTTAAATGTTTATTTACACTGATGGAGAGTTTATCAACAGCGTAAACTTAGATCTCCACTTAAAAATGGTAAAAGCTGATCACCTTATCTCATGCTTTAGGATATCTTAACTCATCTGAATCTTAAGCTGAATGAGATGACTTCCTCAGACTTGTGTTGTTGTCTTTGTATTAATTCTGTAATGTCTGCTGTGCTAGTGTAACAGTTTGCCTACATTTTTTTAAATGGAAGTTGTCCAGGAAAACTTTCTTAAATTGCAATGATTCTGTTGAGTCAGTTGTACCTAGAATCTAGTCTTTGCCTTATCTGGAAGATTGATATATATATATATTTTTAAATCTGAACTACTGGGAAGTTGTATGATGTTACAAAATTGCTATGAGGGGAAAAAAACGACAATTGCACCTTAAATATGAAACTAGTCTGAATCTTGAATAAGATACCTGATCTCTCTTCAGCTGTGCACCAATGGGGTTGTTTCAGAAAATCGACTAGATATCTTCTCTGCTCTGAATCAGAAAAGTAATGGCTGTGGAATATTATTTCCTTTAAGTTAAAATCAGCTCAGATATGATGTGCACAGTTAGCTATAAGTGAGTACTTAAACACATATTTGAACTGAAATATCTGCTGTGTATCTGGTCTGTACTGAATGTGAAATGATCTCAAGAAGACAAGTGTGAGTTGATGTGCTGTGTGGAATACTTCAGTAGCATTTGGTAGTCAATTGAGCAAGAAACTTCTTGCTCTTGATTTGAGCAGAACAGACTTAGAGGCTTGTTCTTTCCAAAGAAATCGTGTGGCTTTGATAAATATGTAATGCAAACATTATCATTAAGCTACAGTACCAAATTTCATGTTAGTTTACAGGCAGGCAAACAACATTAACATGCTAAAGGAAGGTATGAAGATTGAGACAGCTTATGTGAAGAGAAAGCATCTCCATTATTTTTTGCCTGCAGAAACCTTACAAAAAAGGAAGAAGGTATGATAAAAATAATGTCACTCTTCTGGAAGTTTTATCTTGATTACTAATTATTGGAAGATTTCATTTTCCAAACTTGTTTCAGCAAAGCATGCTAACTATTAGTCAAAATGCTAGTGGGCTTCGGTGCGAAAGAGCCTCTTCAAATGAAAGCTTGAACAGTTCCAGAGACAACAGCTCCAGAACACCATATAATTCCTCTTCATTAAGTATGATATCTAAATTGGACACTTCTACAGCAGAGTTGGAAAGGTTAGTATGATAACCTTAGAACTGAAGAAGCTGTTGTTAATTGACTCATAGTTTGTACAAGGTCTAGGATTGCTTGTTTGAATCTATGAAGATTATGAGACTGTGGGATGCCCTAATGGCTTTGGGAACAAAGATGGCACCTCCACAGGGAGTGGATCAGAGGGAATTCTTACAATAATTTAATACACATCTTTAAGTAGGAATAAAGTAGAATCTGACAGTAGAGCAATTATTTGGTTTTGAATATAAATAACGTTAGGTTAGAATACAACTTCTTGAAGCTGGAGTATTTTACATGTGGGTAACTGGTCTTTCCAACAAAGAATGGTTACTGCCAAGCAGAGCTGAGTTCTATAACTGGTACTGATCTTGATCACAAAAACTCCAGAGCTGCTGCTGACTTAGTGGGGCTGTGTAAGAACTTGGACATGAGATGCTTAAGTGTATTGCCAGCTGTATTCAGGCCCAGTGTGGTACTGTGAAAGTAGCAATAAAAAAAAATGGGGGGGGGGGGTGGCACCTGTTAGAAGAGGAGCTACTTTCAATGAAGAAAGTAGTATGGAACACTGCATACACAAAGCTGGAAAAAAGTACTAGTATATGGAGGCTCACCAAAATAAAATATTCATGCTTAATCTGAAATGCTGTGGAATGATCTGCTAGATTGTCAGTAAGTGCCTGGGCTGTTTAATAGAGCTAAGGAGGTAGATCATTTTTGTCTTGCATGAACGTTCTGCAATTGATGTGCGGTATTTTGAACTAGTACTTTATTACACAGGCATTATAAAAATTTTTTCACAGAAATGCCATAATTTGGAGAACGAACGGTGCTAACAATAGAGAGAAGATGACTCATGTAGCTGTGTCACCGATGTCCAAGGGAGTCTCTGTTCCAGTTATTGGTTCAAGTATGTATTAAGCTAGTAGGTGGAATGCAGTCTTTAACTTCATGACTGAGGTCTAAAGGTTTGATGTTTCCTACAGAAATGGAGGCTGCAGTTGCCATAAGAACATCAGGACCTCCATCTGACTGCACCATTCCTACAGTCATAGGACATAATGCGATTTCTCAACTTAGAACATGTTTTGTCCAAGGACAGCATGAACTAAGTGGGATTCAAATTACAAATTCAAAGAGTGCTGCACCTAAACGACCTCATTCACCTGTCTCAAAAGAAAGCTCCAAGAGATCAAAAGACAGAGAAAAGGTAAAGAAGAGGGGTTAGCCTGAGGAGTATTTGAAGTAGTAGCTATTGATATAGAATGAATCAAATAACTGATAAGAAATATACATATACATCCCCAAGAGATTCAGGAGTCTAAACTTAAGTATAAGGATGGTTTTACTAATGTAAGTACGAAAAATTGTCTTGAATATAGTATGTCTGGTGAGCTGTTTCTTTCATGATCTGACACTGTTTCTAGTCTGGCAATAGCATGTCTAAATGCTGTTTGTGTTCGTGCACTGTCCAATTAATGAAGGAAACAGCTCATTTGGAAACAATTCTTAAAACAATTTAGAAAACATTGTAATTATCTCTTACTGAAGGAAATATGCATCTTATAAACGTGGAACCTGATTAGCTCATACTTTTGCCAGATAATTTTGAATGCCTATCAGTAGTTCTGCTGTACTCAGTAGATTGTCTGCCATGGAAGAAAGCGTGAAGTTGCTTGTTAAACCTTGTTTTCATGGAAGCTTTACATTCATGCTTGATTAGTTTCATTATAGAAAAAAGATCTCTTTTAATAGCTGCTTTTTGTGATTTAACCTCTGCTTTGAGGCAGAAATCAAGAACAACTCAATTTTGCAGCTAGAAAAGAACCAACCTTTGGAATTATTATCTAGTATTGAATATTTCAAGTATAAATTTGAAGGATGAATAGTAAGATTTCTCAAGAGATCTGAGATTCCTGTTTGATAATGGTCTTGGTGTCTAAATGTTGTTATATGAATGGCTGATGCATTGACCAAATGGTGTATCTGAGTATGAAGGTAACTTTAGTCTAGGAGTGATTGAGCCTGTATATTTTGTTCTTTTAGTTAATTGGCCGTGATTCAGCCTTCAAAGATGATGGTAATCCAGAAGATGTAAAGAGAAGATCTACAGAAAATGTAATTTCAGGTGGTTTTATTCCAAGTGGAGTAAATGGGAATGTCCTAGTGCCAAGAATACATCACACAATCTACACATTTATTGATGTAAACAAAAGTATGCTTTTTAGTATATATCTAGCTGCTTGTCATGCATTAAATAGATTTGCTTTCTGTAACAGCAAATCAAGTTGTTTAAGACTAAAACTACTGTGAAGACTGAAGTGTTTAACCCTTCAAAGGGAGGATACAGAGCCTTATTGTTATTGCTGCTTTCGATAAGCTCTTGAGAGCACATCCTCAAATCAAGATGTGGTCTTGTGGTAGAGTAGAGGCTGAAATACCTGAAACATCACATGTATGCTCATGGTAATTTAATAAAAATGTAGTATTCTTCTAATCTGAAAGGTGGAGGGTGTCAATGCATGTATGTATTTAGCTTTTAAGTATCTCAGCTGCCAAACCTTGCTGTCTGTTAAGTTATGAATTTGAGAATAGTGCCTCATAGATCTTTTTTGGCTTTTTAGGTTGGCCTTGGAGGAAAAAACAGGCTGATTGCAAGTATTGACACATCAATGTCACAGGTATTGGGAAGCAAAACTGGATTTTTCCTTGTGTATGCAAAGACTTATGTACTAACCTCTAAAACTGATTCTTCTCGTAAGCCTTTACCTTTCACAGTTCTGCTGAATTGCAAAAGGAAGTCCATATTTGCAAAATGAAAACAAAGATTCCAAGTTCTTGTGCTTGGAGATCCCTGTCTCCATTTATTCAAACTGACATTCCTTCCAGTTTGCTTTTTTATTTTTTTTATTAAAGTGATGTGTATGTTCCTTGAAGACCTTGTATAAGGTGCTCTGAGCTGTAACTACTTGTATACTGACTTCAGTGACAGGGCTGGAAGCTTCAAAGTGTACAAATAAAAATTCTTGTGTCAAGTGGAATGTTGCAGAACTGGGAGGTTGTAAGATGGGAAGTACTCTGGACAGTAGAGACACTGTATTCCTGAGCCATGGATCCAAGAGGAACAGTAGCTTCTTCTATTACACCTTTGAGCAACTTATTTTCTGGCATCAGATTTTTTTTTTTCCTCTCAGGAATCAAGGGTGCAGAGAGGAAAATGCTCTTCTGTAAACTGTAATGGTAACTAAATAAGTGTTGGGACTGAAAAATAGCCTTTTCTGTGAATATTTATTTTGAGCTATACTGGTTTTGTACGTAAAGAATGATGTTCTGTTCAGCTAGAAAGTTATTTATCTGCTGCTTCTTAGTGTACTTAAAACTTTTTTTCCTGTGGCATCTTTTTGTGTGTTGTAGAGGCTTTGCAGTGAAGAACTACCAGATTCTTCATCTCCTATTCCAACAAATGGTATTCGTATTATTAAAAGATCCATCAGACTTACTCTTAACCAGTAACCAGTATCTTCAGGTAAAGATGATATTCATTTGTTTGTTGGTTCATGTTATCATTATTTTGTAGCTCCCGACAAAGAGTGGAGGGTTACTGTTGTTGTACTGCAATGTTAGCTAGTTAAACACTTGTGTTTTTTGACCTGCAGGTGTTGTAAGATACTCCTATCACTGTGTAGCTTTTGCAAGATCATTTGCTGCTGAGTCACTGGCTACGGAAATCATACTGCTATTTTTAAGTAGTACTAGCTTAGACACTTGCTTCCTCTGGAACTGCTTCATGTGTACCCTTGCATTAGCTGTACTTCAGTCTTTTTAAAAGTCTTAATTATCACTAGCTGAAACAGCTTTTTGAAAAAGCCACAAACAGCTCGTCCTGTGACTTGAATTCAGAATGTATGTGAAGAGGGTTAACTAGTCGCTGCAAACACGTTCTGGCTTCAAGTATGTATTCATGTGTACTTTCCTAGTTGATGTGGATGTATTGTTCTTAAAGTATTTTCCAGTTTGGCACATACACTCCTGTGCATCTGTCACAATGATGCTCAGTTTTTACAGGCAGCAGTTTTCAGCTGTCTGGCACAGCTGTGTACTACACACCTATTGTCTCTCATAGAGGCCCATAAATCTTCACTATTGAAGAAAATGCAATAGGACTCTAAATAGTTGCATGAAAACTTGTAGTAGTCTTAAATCTGCCTCTATAAACAAATTTACAACACTGCTTACCCAGTTAAGTGCATTAGAGTTTTTTTGGGGGGGTGGAAAGAAATTATAATTATGTATAAAAAAAGAACAACAATCTTACGCATGTTTCTACTGTAATTCTTTATAATCTGGTGTTTTTTGTAAGTGAACTTGAATGTCTTTTCCAGAGTATTTTTGTATGTATTGTAAATACTATCTTCCAAAGAAATCTAAAATTTGTCTCTTGTCTCCTTTTTCTAATGAAGATGAAAAATTCTTAATAAAAACCTCAAGTCAAAGGTATGGGCAGGGGAGATGGGGAGATAGGGACAGGCAAGCACAACGTTCTGCAAAATGATAGTCATGCTAGAGTCAACTTGAGTCAATACTGCTGCTCCACTATTGTTATTTCCATGTCTTAAATTAACATACCCTGAGTGAATAGTGCAGTTTGTAAAGTGAATTGACAGCTGATATTCCAGTTTGCTATTTGGACAATGGATACCTCCAAATTCCTTTTAAAAGGAGTTGCTTGTCTTAAACAGCAATTCTGAGCTTTGCTCATCTTTAGCATCCACTTGAGACCTCAGTTACAAAACTTAAGGACCCTACAAACCTTGTGAAATCTTCTTCCTCTGATATCATCCCTACTGCTAATGTTCTGAACTTGTGGAGAGCATGACTCACAGTATACTTAGGATAAAGCCAGATGTAATATAGGAAAACTATCTTCAAGCACAATTTCCTTTTAAAAAGCCTTAGTGGGTTTGAGAGGTCTTGTTCCTTCTTTTCTATACACCCTCTGCTCTCAAAAACAGAAAAGCCCACCCAACCTTCCCTGCATTTAATCACAAGTTAAAAGAAGGAGCAGAACACAAAGTGGGTTTATAAAATGGTACTTTGACTGTTGTTGTTACATAGGCCTGGCAATATTTAAGTATCATGTTATTAGCTACTTTACTTACGTACAACTTCAGCACTTGTATAGATCAAAATCTGCCGTGAGTTTGGAGGAATTAAAGCTAAAGGAGAAAGGAAAAATGGCAAACCTAGTAGGAAAACTTCTTACAATAGTCTACAACCCTGTAACATGTGCCTTTAAACAATTTCCCTTTCAGTATTACAGGAGTGTTGGGGGCTGTCTTGCCTTTAAAGCACTCCATCAGCATGCAGATTTATGCAAAGTCTTTAACCTTGCTAATGGTTATTGATGAATGCCTTCAGATTTTTAATTTTTTCTTACTCTCCTATACAGCTACCTCCTAATCACTATTACTCCATTTTTTCTTCACCTCTAGGGTGAAGAATAATGTTTAGGAAGGATTGAAGTTACTAGTTTCTGGGACTTGATCCAACATAGATGAGATAACGCATTTTCTCTTCATATAGCCTGGTTTAACACTTGGTGCAGTGCACAGTGTGCCCGTTGTTCTGTGCTTTCACTGGCTATTACAGAAGTGCAATACTGCAGGGTTCTCTGGTGTCCTTAGCTGCTCTTCCTGTTTTTGGTGAGTTAATGGTTGGAATCCGGCTATTTTGAATAGAGTTCAAATTGCAAAAATTGAATTTAAATCTTTTCCTTTGTTTATGGAGCAAGCTTTGTGCATGAGTGACTTTCAGTCCTTCTAACAAAAAGACTTGTTGAGCCTCTCTTCCTGCAAGCGTTGCTTTCTATCTGCTGTCTTAGCTGGCTGTTGAATATGTGGCTTGGAGATTGAGGTGGTAGGGATGAAGGATGCAATTTTTTAAGGAGATTAATTATGCTTGTATTGAAACTATTCCAAGTTACTAGCAGAAGATAAGGAACTACTGCAGGAATTAATGTATGCTGGGGTTTTGTTTGCTTGGTATTAGCAAGTAAATGGTTACTGTAAATTACCTCACTTCCTTAGCTGCTGCAGGGTCCTGCATTACAAAGAGCAACTAACAGAATATTTCTTGCCCTAGTGCATGGGTGTCCAACCTTTTTGGCTTGCCTGGGCCACATGGAGTGAAGAGGAATTGTCTTGGGCTGTGTATATGTATGTTGCACCAAAAGTAACGCCTCCTCGTTATTTCCATGGAAACTACAACAGCTACGAAGACCAAAATAACACTATTTAATAGAGAAATTCTCAGCTACACAACACTATTTTTCAGCATAGTTGCCATTATTATCTATGCATTTTTACCAACATTTAACAAGATCCTGCATGCTGTGCTGGCACAGCTCAGTACCAGTGGAGGTGACCCACTGCTGCTGAAATGCACCACCCACCACCTCCCTGTGCTCGTATCTCCTGTTTGCCCTCCATAGGGAGGTGTTCATCAGGCATTCATGAGTGTCAGTGGGTGCTGTTTTTGCTGTATGTTCAGTGACACTTGCTTGTTTCATATGCACTTCCACCTCAGATGCCATTTTGTCAGTATGCCTCTCTTCTGTCATTTGTCACACAGCAACAAAACTTAACAATATTAGTGGAAAGATTCAATCTTTACTGCTATACCACCACCACTTGCCTCTGATAAAACAGGAGCGTTACTTTTGGAGTAGTCCTCAAAATATATAATCATAGAATCATCAAGGTTGGAAAAGTCCTCTAAGAGCTGTCCACCTTTCACCAGTATTTCCCACTAAACCATGTCCCCCAGTACAACACTTAAATGTTTTCTGAACATCTCCAGCGTCGGTGACTCCACCACCTCCTTGGGCAGCCCATTCCAGCTCCTGACCCCCCTTTTGGAGAAGTAGTATTTCCTAATGTCCAACCTGAATCTCCCCTAGTGCAACTTGAGGCCATTCCCCCTCGTCCTGTCACTAGTTACAAGAGAGAAGAGGCCGACCCCCAGCTCACTCCAACCTCCCTTCAGGAAGTTATAGAGAACAATAAGGTCTCCCCTGAGCCTCCTCTTCTCCAGACTGAACAATCCCAGCTCCCTCAGCTGCTCCTCATAAGGCCTGTGCTCCAGACCCCTCACAGCTTTGTTGCCCTTCTCTGAACATGCTCCAGGGCCTCAATGTCTTTCTTGCAGTGAGGGCCTAAACCTGAATCCATTACTTGAGGTGTGGCCTCACCAGGGCTGAGTACAGAGGGATGGTCACTTCGCTTGATCATAGAAGGAGATCAGGTTGGTCAAGCAGGACCTGCCTTTCATGAACCCACACTGGCTAGGCCTGATCACCTGGTTGTCTTGCACATGCCATGTGATGTCCCTCAAGATGATCTTCTCCATAGCCTTTCCTGCCACTGAGGTCAGGCTGACAGGCCTGTAATTCCCCAGATCCTCTTTATGACCCTTCTTGTAGATGGGAGTCACGTTCGCAAGCCTCCAATCCTCTGGGACCTCTCCAGTTGACCAGGAATGCTGGCTGACTAAAGCAGCTTGGCTATCACATCTGCCAGCTCCCTCAGCACCCTTGGGTGGATCCCATCCAGCCCCATGGACTTGTGGCAGTCCAGGTGGAGTAGCAGGCCTCTAACAGTTTCCACCTGAATCATGGGGGCTTTATGTTCTTCCTCCTTCTTATGTTCTTCTCCTTGTTCTTCCCCGCTGGCCCATCTTGCAGCACAGCAGGAGACAGGTGAAACCATCCACAGCCATCAGGCCAGGCACTGAGTAAACCGCCCCACAGTCAAAAAAAAACCCCACAATTTTTGAATTACAGTTAATTCATATAAGTAACAAAACTTATTTTAATCTTAATTAAAACAAAACATTAAAAAAGGGCAACAAAACCATAAAACGAGTGGGATATTTGACCTTGTCTTTGTGAAACTGATGCATCAGTGTCTGGTTCATGGAAGTGGCTGCCACTCTTAGTGAGCTCTCAAGGTGCTTGTCAGATTTTGAATGAAATTTTACTCTTCCTGTGGAAAACAGCTGTTCACAAATGTATGCACTACCAGAAGGTGGTGACGTGAACGAGGCATGATTGTGAAGCAAGGAATAATTTGTCTCCTAAGTGAGAGCTGGTGAAGAGACGTGATCAGATTTTTGAGCTGAATATCTGATTGCAGCTCCGTACATTTAATTTGAAAATGTTCAGGTTATTTATGCCAACTGAAAATAGAATCACAAATATACCAAAAAATTGCCTTTGGTTATCGTAAGCAATGGGTGCGTGCCCAAGGCAGGGCCACTCAGTGGAGGAGAGCTGCTGCCGTGATTGTGTGGGGCAGGGGCTTGGGTGCAGGACAGAGCTGTGCCAGGCTGCGGGCTGTGGCTTGGACGTGGCTGCCTTCCTGAATACAAAAATCAAAGGAAGGAAATAATCTATCTTGAAACTGGTACGTTTGGCTAGCGCAAGGAGGAGGCTTCCCACCGCTGTTGTGATACTCAGTTGAATCGGCTGCTTAGCTTTAACGCAAGCAAAAACCCCGAGTTGTGTTTTTGCTATTACCTCATCACGCTTGATAAAGAGCCTGATCCTATGCATTATTCCAGTAAATGAAAGGCCGTGGTTGTCACATGTTATGCATCTGCCTGCAGCTGAGGGGTGTCACACAATGGGAAGTGCAGCAATGACACCAGAGCAGCAAGATCCCAAGCTGCAGCAAGTGAGGATTCACTCAAACACGACAGTGGTGGGCACAGAAATAAAGGAAAGAAGCCGCTTACCTTCAGGAGGCCTCAGGTATGCAGGGATCTCCCAAGAGATGCCCTCACCTCCACAGCCAGTTCTTAAACGAGGTCTGGGCTCATGCCCCTGAGCTGGCGCTGCCTTTCCCCCAGGTGCTCCATCACTGTTCCAACCCGTGACTTAGCATGTCCACTACAAAGGATTAATACCTATCTTGGGTGAGGCACCAGGGCCCTGGATCACAAGGAAATCAAAGTGCTGCAGGGGGCAGGCTGGCCATGTTCCTGTAAGATCAGGCCCTTCCCCCTCCCCCAGGTGCACTCTGGGCTGCTGTCTCTGCCTGCCCACTGCAAGGTGGCTGTAGATGCGTGCACTTCCTGCGATGGGAAGAGCAAGCGAGGAGGGTCCGACTTCCCATGCCGCAGGTTTCCTGCTTTAAGGCCTGTGGGGGGTGGGGAGCTGCTGGGACAGGGCTGGCACGTGACTGCACTGCAGCATATGGAGGGTGCGTGCCTGGGGAACCCTGCTGCAGGCCTGCAGAGGTTGTGGGGAACCATCTGCTGCTGCTCCACCTTGCTTTGTGCTTTGGGCTCAGCAGAGTGCAGTAGGGGTGTTTTCCAGCTCCTGGAGCTGACAAGGAAGGGGAGTCGGAGTCCATCTGTGGCTGAGGGTTTCTTCAGCTGTTGTCCACACCTGTGGCTGACCCAGCACACCCAACTGGAGGTGCAGCTCAGGGGCTGGGGGCTAGCCCTAGGCTGCTGGACCTGGTGTGTTGTTTGTACAGGGTGAGGAATCCTAACAAAACAGTAGCCAGGGGACCATTTCTTCTATTATTACAGAAGATGCAACTTGTTGAGCTCTCAGCAGTCTGACATTCAAGAAACTGATAGAAATCAAACTGAGGCAGCTTGTCTTTTGTGTGGTTCCTCTTTGCAGGGAAGACCCTGTCTGACTCATCCTGCCGCATTCACCCATCCTTGTTTCTTACTCATACCTTTCACGCTTTGTCTGATCTGAGACTTTTGTCCACTTTCCTGCCTTCCTTTTCCACCCAAATAAATCTTGCTCTTCTTACATATGAAATGGGTGGTACTTCTTTCTGTGCTGATGGACAGAAGATCCCGGTAGCCTTGAAATCAGAGGAGAAATAACCGACCTTTCAGTTTCAGTTTGGGGCAGCTGGGCTATCAGCAGCCTGCTGCAGGGAACATCCAGCAGTCTCTGCAGTGTAGGCAAAGGAGAGAAAGGTGAATATGTTCTGCTCCTAAGCAAATCTGGCAAGTGTGTGTGTAGGCTCAGACTTCTCAAAGGCTCAACATGTCCTCAGATTTGTGTGGTTTTACAAAGGAACAGTAAAAAGTTCAATAGTGACACCAGCACAACTTCCATACCGAATTTCGTGTCCTCGTTTCTGAAATGTAAAGAAGAGTTTCTTGAAAATGTTTACAATTCTTTGAATATAATTAAAGCGTCGTATTTTCCCCGCGTGTTCTTGGAAATGACCAAGTCATCTTTTTCCTAAAAATCATCTGGGAACTGTGTATGCAGTCATGCTCCAGAGAAATTTTTTTTGCAAACTTGGAAGTAACTGAAAATGTGGTTTTAAAATAGGAAGTGTTGACTTGCAATAACTAACAAACTGCACTGATGGCAACATGACTGGGGGAAAAAGCGCTAGAGCCAGTAGGTACGAGAGGCAGAAATTGCTAGAATTAATTTTGTTCTTCCACTTTTCGTTTTTTGCCTCTGTGCTCAGTGGCAAGAACAAAAAGTGATCGTGTAGACCCTATAACCAGTGATCGTGTAGACCCTATAACCAGTGATCATGTAGACCCTATAACCAGTGATCATGTAGACCCTATAACCAAGTGCATATCACTCTGTGTACAGAGTGGCTTTGTGTCTCTCGCTCCACTCTTGCCTTTTTGTAATTTTTATCAGATTGCTTTTTCTCCCGTGTATCTGATGTTTAACTTACATTTTACGCACAGTCTTTTCCACTACTTAAGCAGAAGGAGATAAACCTGTCCTTGTGAGCACTACCGCAGATTCCTAATAACTGAGCGAAAAAAAACCCTATTATTTTAAGTTTCGCGTTTTTTTTTTTAAATTCTCCTCTACAGGAGGCAAGAATTCAGGAAATGGAATGTTTGTCCTGCCTCTGAATCATACATGTGAAACCAGAAGTCCTTAAGTATTTATTGAAAGACTTGTATCTGGTCATTCCGTTCACTTCTGTTTTCGTCTGGATGGCGTAGCATGCATTAGTTTTTCCAGCTTACTTGGGGTGTTTTTACAGGTCTTTACCAATACTGTACCCCTTACTGTGTAGAATAACAGCTACGTTGGAGTTTGAAACAAACCAGGGTAGGCCTTGCATTTACAAGAACAAATCCAACCTGTCAAATCATGAGCAATAGGAATATGAAAGATACCATGGACAGCCGCTTTATATACTATAATATAAATACACTATAATATAAATATACTATCATATAAAATACCATAATCTAGTTAAGAAAATCAGCTGAGACAAAAATATATCTCTGGGAGTTGCACTGTGAGGAAAATGAGTCTGTTGCAATCAGTTAAGTGCTAGCAATGAAAAAGCAAGGGAATCCCCAGTTCTCCTGCCCTCCCACTGAATAAATCACCGGGTTACACTAAATGATCGACTGCAAGTACAGAGATCTTTACTTTTCTGTAGTACAAGGTAAATATTTGGAACAAGCCCGTAAAGCTGTAAATCCATTTGCGAAATTATTCCTCTAACAGAAATAAGTAATGAAGTTGGTTTTCTCTCCCATGTTATAACTCCACGTGGGGAAAATTCAGTAAGGGTAGTATCTCAGTGCTTTCCAGGCTCTGCTGATTTAAATATGTTTTCACTTCACCTTTTAGCAGCACTGGCCAGAAGCCTAGCTGTGCAGCTCAGACGGGGGGGGGTTCAGGCCTAATCTTGCATTTTTTTTCAGCCTTAAAGGTCATCCCTTATTTCAGTGGCTGTGATGTCAGTGGGGAAACCCGGCTGCACTTTTCTGTTCTTGTGCAAAGGTCTCAAACGTCCAAAAACATCTAAACACTTAGAAAACTTTAGTTTTCTAGTTTTCTAGTTTTTGGTTTTTAAGCTTAAGGCTTCGGCTTAGAAATTACCCACAGGTTCTTAGTGACTCCTGGCCAAGACTATGTCATTTCATCAGCTCTTGCTTGTATGTGAACTTGGTTTTTTTCTCAGTTGCTGTTTCTTTTGCTTGGTTTGTTTTCCTTTTTAGCTGCTTACCAAGGGAAGCTGTTGTTCTTCTGTTTGAGAAGTAATGGATGCCACTAACTAGTTTGACAGAGGACGAACCAGAGTGCCCACCAAATTTTCCATAAAATGTTGTGTTAAGTTTTAGTACTATTGCGTGCTTTCCTCAAAGCTGTTCCTGACAGCATGTCAAATTATCTTTCAACACTTTATTCTTTACAGTACTTCTGAGAATTTTCCTTAAATCTCTGCTTGAACGTATGAGGAATCTGTTACAGAGATCAATAATTTGAGATGTCAAAAGTTTGTGACAATGCTAGAAACCGAAGCCAAATTTTCTGAATGTGTGAGGATGTGGTGTTCGGTCCTTACTCTTTAAAGACATGTTGTCTATGCTTGCAGTGGGGATTCGCAGTCCACATCATTACTGCATCCAGCTAAGAAAGACTGTTGTAACTACCTCTAGGGATCATAACTAACCAGCTGTTGATTTTTAAGCTATAACTTCCATGATAGCCCACTGTTCTCTTTCTGCTTCTTTATAGTCTTGCATATTAAACAGCTTTCCTTTCAGAGCTTCAGATTACTTTCATAGGAAGAAGGAAAATCATCACAGATCTGGTTCTTGCTTATTTTTGGTCCCCCACAAAAATTTATCGCTAGGAATTTTAGCACAATATGCAGTACCACTGGTCTGTCAAATCAAACTTAATACCTTGCTGAGTGCTCATGGGTAAGTTCCTATGTTTGATCATTGTAGGGGTTGATGAGATTGTTTAGGAGGAATCCCAGTAACTCCTTATCAGAGTTGTGAAAAAAAGGAGTTACCAGTATTCTCTATGGGAAATGAATGGATGCTACGAGGAGATGAGCAGAAATTCTGGAATACTGATTGTCCAAATTGTAGATGGCTTTTCACGTAGTCTTTTAGATTCTGGTCTAGATACTGCTAGAGATGCCTTTCACTGCTGCTGAGTATTTGTTGTACCACAGAACCCTGGTTTCTATATGAAGAATGAATGTAGCCTTTTGATGAGTAAATCATTACAGTATTATCATCTTTTGTGGAAAACTGTCTATCGCAGGGTATCACTTAGCATGAGAGACTGACTTGCTTAAGGTCATGCATTAAAGCCACAGAGACATTAAGCATCACAAAATAATGTTGTGGAACTGAATGAACTGGAGAGATTGTTTCTTGGTGAAATTAATTCCTAAGCTGTGTGTTAAGTATTGCAGTACTAAGTAGCATAGCACCTAGGTTTTGCCATGGGTCTGCCTTCAACTCACAGCCCTGATATGGGACTTGATTTTGTTGTCATGCATTTTAGACCCAGAGCTCTCTCTCTTTAGGTTCAACATCTAAAATGACTGTTGGCTTCAGCAAAAGCTACGTGTTTTTATTAGGGAAAAAGTTGTAACTACTGAATCGGGTAGGTTGAGTTATGAATGTTATATATATGAACTGGTGTGTTGTATCTTTCTGAATGAATAATAGTTTACAGCAGGTTGTTGGGTAACTCTCTCTTGCAATACTTAAATGAATGGTGATGTTTGTATAGCTGCACGTTTTTTATCACTCAGACAAAATTCCGGTCAACCCAAGTGGAATTTCTGCCTGTAAAAATAAAGCAATTAATTAACAGAAGTGTGTTTGTGTTCATGACACCTCAGCTGTATTGCTAACGTATTGCTGCACGTCCCCGAAACTTACTGAACTGACTGTTGTAATCAAAGCTTGTCCTGCAAACAAGCAGAGTGTGCCTCTCTGGCCTAAGAATGTGTCGTTGCTTAAAGCTGTTCAAACCCAGCCAAGGGAAGCTGACATACCCCTTCTCTACGTCTTTGGGAGTGTGATTCTTCCTAGTTTTTCCTGGATAAAGTTATTAATCGCTCTCTGCTGCTTTAGCGTTTTATTTGCAAAGGAAGAGACACTCTTGTGAGTAGAAAAACAAACACCAAAAAGAACACCACACAGAACTCTGGCTCCCCTCCATCTTACTCAGCCAGAACAGGAATTTATAAAGATACCATACTTCTGTTCATAAAACACTGCTACACACACTGCATTAGAAAGCTCCGGGCTGGAAGACAGCCAGTATCTTTTGTAAAGCTGAGAAGTTTGTGAGTGAGAGGCTAATGAGGGGCAGAGGATATTGCAAAAGAGAAGTTAGGAGTATGAATAGAGAATAGTGGTTCACAGGGTGGCTATGGTCACTATTAAAGGGATGTAAAAGCACTTCAATCTCTTAAGCAGTATCCACTTTGCTGTTTATTGTTTTCATAAATCTGCTTGGTTATCTTTATCATTTTAAGAGGTTCTTGCCACCACCTTCCTTTCTGGTGCATTTGAATCTTTCTCCTTTCCCCCAGCTGGAGACTTCTGTTTCATCAGTTGTGGTGAATCAGCTGAATATAGCTAAGTAGCTGAACAATCTGTTAAAGGGAGCGCAAATAACATTTCATTTCTTGACACCTGATTTTTGCTATTTCAAACTGACTGTGGGGATGTTTATGACATAGGGTTTGACTGCCCAAATACAAGTTGTTCATAATGCATATGGACTGGGAGAAACTGTAATCGCTATGCTAAATATAATTTATTCTGTGCTTTCGTTCAGCTATATGTTTAATTTTATTTTTCCGTTCTTCTAGGGGCACTAGTAAGCGTTATTCCAAGCAGTGATAGTAATGATGAGACAGTAACCGAGTAAATTATTCAAGTGGCTTTCTTTCTTTTTCTGCTTTCAGCCTTTCTGACGTCCTCTGGCATCAGGACAGGAGTGTGTGTTAGTCCTAAGCTATGTACACGAAAAGTTCTGTCTACCTTACAGTTGAAGCCATGAGACCTGACATGTTTTTCACCTGACCAGTTACAGCAGAGCTGTTTTGCAAATAAGGTTTTAACCGCGTCGCAAATGTAAAGTCCTGAGCTGATCAAGTCTGTAGTAACTGGGGTCACCTGCCACCAAGTTTTTTGTGATGTGGGTCATGGGAGTACTTGCAGAAGCTCAAGAGCTAGAATTGTATAGCTGCATCGGTATTTATGTTGATGATGGCTGAATGAGGCCCTGGGCAGCCTGATCTAGTGGGGGGCAACCAGCCCGTGTTAGGGGTAGGCGCTGGGGCAGCTTTAAGGTTCCTTCCAACCCGAGCCATTCTGTGATTCTGTGAGCATAGTTATCATTTACTGGAGTTCTCATGCAAACGAATTGCTCCTGTCTTAGATCACTCTGTGCTGGAAAGGCAGGGTTATAAATCACCCCCAACAGCTCCAATGCCCTAGCAGCCTAGAAATAGAATATGAGAACACCTGAGGAGAGTGAAACAAGGTAGCACTGATAATATACAAGTCAGCAACAGTTGTTAATTGTTGTTTTGTTTGATCAAGTTGACATTTTAAATAATTTTGTGTTTATTCCAGCCTATTTGTCAAATAACTTCAGATAGCAAGCCTACTTAACAAATAAAAATGTCTTCAGAATTCTATCCGATCTGGAGGCTATGGCCAAGTTTGAGCACCCCAAATGGAACCTTTTCTGCCTTTTTCTTCTGATCATTTTGCAAAAGGGTGCCAAATAGAAAAGCTTTCCTAAGTTTAAATCTTATTTTGTATAGACGTAGCTGACCATGTGAAACAAGAGGGAGTCTCTAGTCTCTCAAAAGCTTTGAAGTGTTGTTGAATCTGAACTGGTCCTCATTCATTTCCTCTCTTCGAGCTTGAGGTGACAAAACCAGCTGCTTTTTAATCTTAATCTTAGAATTAGAATCTAGAATTCTAGAATCTAGAAATAGAATCTAGAATTAGAATTGCCTTTGTTGTCTGATTTTTCTTTTTCAACAAAAGATTGTGGAGATTCACAGAAACACTTTATAAACTCAAGTAGGAACTTCGGCCTTCCTTCATTTTGTTTGGCAGGCCACCGTTCATGCAGGCTCCTGGAAACGGCGCCGTTAGCCCCCTTTCCCTGCTTTCTCTAACGACGAGAACTCGAGATACAATAAGATTGAAGTTCTCTGCTTTACCCGCCGAGATCTTTTTACTCTCTTGTGCTGGCAGGAGCAAGCCCAACAAACTCTGAGAAGCAGAGTCAGTGCAATGGGCAGAGAAGCGATCGCTTGCGCGCCCTTTTAGGAAATCTTCCCAGTGACCACTAGGGGGCATCGTACCAACATACGACAAACGCGGCCTAGCCGCTTGTGACCGCTGGGAGAGCGGCGTCTAGGCCCTGACAGGACAAGGCGGCAGAAACCATCGGGCACTTTATTCACATCTACTCTCCCCCCCGCCCCCCCGCCCTTTAATTCCTACTTATATCGACATGGGAACTTGGAATGCTTATTTCCTAATAAGCTGAAGCGAATGCAAAGGAAAATCATCAAATTGTTAAGGCTGGAAAAGACCGCAGCGCAACTGTCTTCATTTTGTATTCAAAAAAAATAAACCCCAACAAAAACAAAATCACCAAGTGAAAAAAGCTTATCCCAGAGCCTGTGTGGATTTAAAGAAACATGTAACAATTTTGTGAAAACTGACTGAAGTTAAAAATAACAAAAATCCAAAATCCATCCAACAGGAATTCAGATTTCTTACATGAAGATATTTTCATGTTTAGTAGTGTCCTTTCTTTACCGAAACAACCTGAAACAACTATATTTGAACATATATGCATAAAGAAGTAACTGTATATAGGGCTGCACGTTAAACGGCCTGTTGGTTCACCAAAGGCTGCTGAAGGGAGAGTCCTTGTGTGGGTGCAACTCGTGAAGTGAGGAGCCCAGCAAAGTCTGAAGTTCGCTTGTAAACTCTACCAAGTCCAACGGCTCTTTGCTTGCTGGGTTAAATGCTTCAAGGTCTGCGGCACGAGAGAACAACCGGCTGAGAGAAGTATGTTTGAAAACTCCGCCTCAGTGCTACTGATGATTTCCAGGCTGGGGAAGCTGCAGTGGAAGATGTGAGATGACATTTTTAGCCTCTTCATCACATCTGAGAGCAAGAGCCAGTTTTGCGGTGCCTGAGAGGGACGCGCTTGAATGTTGTAACACGGCAAGAAAGGCTCATCTGAAAATTCAAATTCAAGCACATTGCTAAAGCCATCTTCACCTTCCTCACCCACGCCAGGGATATTTGCCCAGACATCAAATCCTGACTTGTCTTTCAGATCATACACAGAGCTGTCTTACAAATCCCAGTACAAACCAGGGTCCTCAATGTTTCGACCAGGCAGGCCAGTTAAATACTCTGTGAGGAAGATCTCCACCACCTCGCTGTGGGTCATCTTCACAGTGGTCTTCCCCAAGTAGGTTGTGAGCTCTGGGCCAGCACCATAAGACAATAACAGGTGGATAATTTCTAAGCGATCATTTTCTACCACAGCATGGATTGGTCTGGTTCTGTCCTGTGTGCTGCGGTTCATGTCAGCCCTGTACTAGAGAGGTTGCACTACACTCAGCCAGCCTCTGGCACAGGCCTCGTGCAGGGCACAATAACCTGCATTCTCACAGTGGTTTACATCACAGATCTTGTTCTCCAGACAGTACAGAACCACTTCCTCGTAGCCCAGGCACGCTGCCCACAGCAGCAGGATCTCACCCGTGCTCTTGTCAATGTTGAGCTAGTGTGCCTTGGGCAGCATGGGCCAGCTGGAGGTGGGATCCAGAGGGGGGCTGGCCAGCTGCAGTGCACCGGACTGGGGGGCAGCAGTGAGGAGCCTGCTGCAGCCCCTCATACAGCCTCTGCTTGTAGGGCTTGGTGGATGAGGAGTCACAGTGCAAAGCGGGCTCTGCTTGCTTCCTCACCTTCCTTGGTACCACGACTTTATCTCTGGTATTTTTGATATCTGTGGTCTCATCCCCTGTCAGGGATGACCTCCTTCTCCTCTCCTTCAGTCCCAAGTACTTTGTTTTACACCGATGCTTCCCCAATGGCTTCTCACACTTGGCATATTTCTGCAGCAGAGATTCAGGTTGGAAATCCTGCTCTTTGTGTGCAGGCCATCTGTCTTCCAGCTTTCTTTACTTTTCTTCTGTTTGATAGCCAGCCTCGAGGTTGAAGTATAGTTTGTCTGAGCCTGCCTTTTGCTGTTTGCATTGGTCCATGGAAGGCTCTTCATGTGTGGAGACACTGCGAATACAGGCAAGCCTTTGTAACTCTTCTTCTTTTTTGCCTTTGATATAAATTCACCCTGCAGTTCATCCACAAAACTCTCACTTTGTCTGCCATCATTTTGCACTCTCACCAGAGTGTTTATGCTGCTTGTACAGATGTGGACAGTGGGTGGATGGATGGATGTTGGCCAATATCTTCAGTTGGCTGTCCTTCTACTTTTTCATATATAGAATGCCTCTCTAAATAAAATTTCTCATTTGGGAGATATTTGTCTCCAGAGTTCCAATAAAGCAACCTTGGTTGTTTTCTGTACTAGCAAAGTTACGTCTGTAATTGTCATTCTGGTCAGCAACGGCACCTTTCAGAGTGACAGGCTTTGGCTTCTTTTCTCTGCTTCCTTTCAAGTTTTCACAGGGTTTCTGGCTGAATCTGCAGATCTCAGACCTCTGAGTCTTTGGCAGCTGCTTGGCCTGCTCCCTCTTTCATCTCCAACTA
Organism: Numida meleagris; assembly: GCF_002078875.1. Taxonomy (NCBI): domain Eukaryota; kingdom Metazoa; phylum Chordata; class Aves; order Galliformes; family Numididae; genus Numida; species Numida meleagris. Next base: position 2,022,138 of record NC_034411.1, read on the forward strand.
TGAGAAGTGCATCATTGCTCGCTGTGGCACCTGCTGGCCGACTGGAATCCATGTGCAGCTTGATCGTCACACGTTTGAATCAGTCACCTACATAGCTAGCAGAGTTTGCAATTCATTTCACCAGTTCAGATGGCCTGGGTTTCAACATTATGTTATTGGCAGTTTCTGCATTGTTGAGTCCATCTTTGTATGTCTGATTGGTTTCAAGGTTTGGCTGCACTGTGCCAAAGCAGAACAGCTTCTTGTTGTCCTGTGCTTTGCCAGAAGTCAGAGCAGGGCTGTCAATCCCATGAGCAGCCTCCAGGAAGGCTGGTGCGATCTCTGGCTGCTTTCTCTTTACTTTATCTGGCAGGTAACTCATCTTCCCTCAAGCTGAACATTGCCAAACTCAGTGCTTGCTTAAAAATTACACCTTTCATGCAGATTGCCATTTCTTCCAAACTCAATAAAATCTTTGTGCTGAGATGCCTGTTCTACCTTGTGCTCTGTAGGGTCAGTTAGCCTAGCTGCTGCTCTGAGCAGCAGAGCCAGCTTTCTCTAAACTCGCTTTGCTTTTTTTGGAGTCTTGCTAATCCCACAGGAGCTCTGGGAAGAGGTGCTTGTTGCTTTTGGCATAGCTGTTGCTGTGGCTGGAACCCTGGTGCAACTTCAGAATCTTACCGCTGGCAGCAACCTCATAGTGCATCTTTCTGCCCATCTCCAGGAGCTCTGGGAGCCTGCTGCACAGCACCAAGTCCTCATAGCATGCACCTGTGGGATGATGGATCTACTCAGCCATCCTCTTTACTGTGTTGCTGAGGTGCTCTTGCTTTCCTAGTCAGGGTACTCTGGGCTCTCCTGGGACCCTGCTCTAATGCTCCAGACACATTCCCTATTTGTTCCTTTTTATCTGCCTTGTGCTGTCACCTGCTCTTTATTTTTTTTTAAGGAAGCTGTCAGGCAAGGAGAAATGAAAAATAACTGATCCCTGACTTCATTCCTTTTTGCAGATTGTCTCTTGGTCATGTGAATGGTGCTTTGCAAACAGCAGTTACTCTCTAGATACTTTAAACTTCATGCCCTAACTGCTCTTGTCTTTTCCAGCTGGAGTAAGGTTTTTGGGTCAGGGTTTAGGATTTAAAAAGAAATGGTAACAATAGGTTGTTACTCCTCCCAGAGTAAATTATGAGATGATTCCCCTCTGGCTCGGATTTGTTTATCTTTGTTTTTTGTAATTTACACGTGGTCTGGTGTGATAACTCATAGCCTACCTCTGCCTAACAAGGTAAAATCCCTTCACTTTTAATTTCAGTTATTTTCTTGTCATCTGAACTTTAACTGCAGCATCGCCTGTTCTAGTCCATCCTTTTATTGCAACTGTCATTCTATGCTTTCATGTCATATTTTCCACAAATAGCTTGTGGAAGATAAATACTTCTGCCACTGTGGTCTACCATCGCTGGTGAGCACTGGCTAGCAGTTACGTGTCTCAGCCTTTGCGAAGCAGATTATTCAGGGGGTTGACCTTCAGCACTGCTGGCTTGGCTTGTACTCTACAGTCTCATTGGAGTTGATCTGAGCTGGAGCCAGGGCATCAGTGGCTCTAGTAACATAGCTCATTTTTTTTACACCTATGTGTGAAGCAGTTATCTCTTTTTTATATCCAACTTTCCGTATAACACTGCTACTTATTTCACCTCTTTCTTGGGGTAGGCAGACTCCATTCTTTAGTTCCTGCATTTAGGTGGCAGAAGAAACTTGTGGTCCTAGTTTTCCCGTCATATGTCTGTTCTGTTTCCATTCAGCAGACTGTGTCTGGATGTGGTTTTTTTACTGCACAGACAAAGAATCTGTTCGGTTCCTTTTTATCAAGATGTACTGTGCAACAGACATCTTGAAGAATTATTGTTTTCCCTAGCTTATTGTTCCTTTTAATGAAGAATAAGTCACAAGATTGATATGTATATTCTCTGTTCATGTAGAGGAAAGTAGTTTTTCCAGGCATCTGAAATACCTGAAAATGCTTTGAGTCTTATGGTGACTTATACATACACTCTACCTAAGGCACAATAATATTTCGGACTGAGGAGTTCATTTGGATATTATCTATTTTTAGCAATATTAACATTTGTGAGTGGAATTGCTGCACAGGTAAACTGCCATCTACCAAATACGTTGCTATGAGAAAGAGGCCAGCCGCTACGTTGATTACACAAGACGTGGAACTTTTCCCCAGGTGTCCTAAAAACAAAACTAACAAGTTCATGTAGCAATGGAAAATGAAGAATACCGTGAAACAGCAGAACTGATCTGTGTTCTATGTGTGACGAAAGCAAAGGGCTTCACCCTCGTAATGAAGAAAGCTCAGATAAAAAAAATTGTAGTTCAACTAGAATGTTGGTTTTTTAGAAAATGTAAATGGTTTTACTGCAGCATATCAGAAAATTGAATGTATATGTGCATAAAGTCAAAACACACTGAGACTAGGTATTCAAATGGTGTGAAGCAGCGGTGCTGGTTGTGGCTTACTCACAGCTCTTGAGGGGAAGACGGTATGTGGTGAGGTGGCACGATGACACAGCTCTACGTAATTTGTAGAAGGAGCTAGAGCAGGCCCAGATAAGATGACAGCCGGCCAGTCTACACATTGTAGATATGCTTTGTGTAGATAGGAAGGATTTATGCGTAAATTTGTTCCTAAAATATGTTTATACTCAGCTTGAAGAGTGGTGTCCTTTCTGTGATTCCTAGGTGTAATCCTTGAATTACACAGTGCATGAGTCACTGAACCAGAGGTTTAAAAATAAGTCATGAAAGACTTCAAATTAAAAGATGTATCTAGTTGTTCTGTATTGAAACAATTCATCTTTCTTTTGTAATTCTGGCTGTATATTTTGCATTCCGAAACTGATGTTAAGTGGCTTACATTTTTTGCAAGCCCCAAGGGGAAAAAAAGGCTTGTAGGAAAATTTTGAGTGAGTGATTATTATCCTCTGCATGTGAATCCAATGCTTTTCTGACACCACCACAGTCTAGAAGTGTTCATGGAAGTGTAGTGTAATAGTGCTTGGTGCTCACATGCAAGGGTTAGAGTTTTGATGGGTGGACTGTTTGATGGATGAAGAACTGGCTGCAGGACTGAGTCCAGAAAGTGGTGGTCAATGGCTCAATGTCTGCATGGAGATCGGTGACAGGTGGTGTCCCCCAGGCGTAGGTGCTGTGACCAATACTCTTTAATATCTTCATCAGTGACACTGACAGTGGGGTCGAGTGCACCCTCAGCAAGTTTGCTGATGACACCAAGCTGTAGGGATGCAGTCAACACAGCAGAGGGACAGGATGCCATCCAGAGGGACCTAGGCAGGCTTGAGATGTGAGCCCAGGTGAACCTCATGAAGTTCAACAAATCCAAATGCAAGATCATGCACCTGGGTCGAGGCAACCCTCATTACCAGTACAAGCTGGGGGATGAAAGGATTGAGCGCAGCCCTGCTGAAAAGGACCTGGGGGTACTGGTGGATGGGAAGCTAGATGCCCTCACAGCTCAGAAAGCCAACTGTATCCTGGGCTGCATCCAAAGCAGTGTGGCCAGCAGGGCGAGGGAGGGGATCCTGCACTGGTGTGCCAGTGTGGCCTCACCTGGAGCACTGTGTCCAGATGTGGAGTCCTCAGTGCAGGAGAGACATGGAGCTGTTGGAGCACGTCCAGAGGAGAGCCACAAAAATTATCCAAGCGATGGAACACCTCTCATATGAGAACAGACAGAGAGCTGGGGCTGTTCGTCCTGGAGAAGAGAAGGGTGCGAGGTGATCTGACAGTGGCATTTCAGTATCGAAAGGTGAGCTACAGGAAAGAAGGGGACAGGCTCTTTAGTAGGGTCTGTGGTGACAGAACAAGGGGAAATGGCTTCAGGCTTGAAGAGGGTACATTTAGGTTAGATATAAGGAAAAAGTGTTTTACAGTGAGGGTGGTGAGGCACTGGCACAGGCTGCCCAGTGATGTGGTTGATGCCCCGTCCCTGGAGACTTTCAGGGCGAGGCTGGATCAGGCCCTGGGCAACCTGGTGGAGCTGTGGTGTCCCTGTGCACTGCAGGGCAGTTGGACTAGATGGCCTTCAGAGGTCCCTTCCAACTCTAAGGATTCTATGATTCTATAATAAACAGTTCACTCCTTATGAGGTTGCATCATAAATGAATGAGATGGTGTGAGAGCAAGGAAGTACCTTCTGTTTTCTGCTGGGGAAGCTGAGGCTCAGAATTAAACACCTTGCCTAAGAGCAGTAGGGCTGACTTGCCAAGAGCCAGATTCCAGTCTCCTGAGTCAGAGCCTTGTGCCTTATCCACAAGACCAACCTTTCCCTTGGAGCATTTCCTTTCTCTCCACCCTGTTTTGAGGGTAGGAACGGTAGCATTGTTCTATGTCAAACAAATTTAAAGCATAATACAAGAGCACTCCCAGCAGAATGGCTGGAACAACCTTTGAGTTTATCATTAATCTGGAAGCCATGACTTTTCTTGGAATGGCTTCTGCACTGGAACCCTCCTCAGCAGGAGCAATAACCACAAACGCTTTAACCACCAAAAGACCTGTCAGTCTTTAAGTAAGAGGCTTTTGAGATTTAAAAAAAAGAAAAAAGAAAAAAAAAGAAAACAACCCTACAACAGAACCACACAACACATACTTAGAAGAATGAAAACTTTCCAAATGGCATAGGAGATTGGAAATTTCTATTCAGGGGAGTGTGTGAGACATGAAATGCAGTGGTCAAGAAAGCAGGACTTCTAACTTTGTTCCATAAGTGGTCAAGATATTTATTTTTAAAGTTTATGGTTTTTATTCGTAGTACCTTACTAGGAGAGCCTTGTTTTAAAAGTACCTTAATCTCTGCTTGCCTGCTTAATCAGGCTGGTGGCTAATCTTTGATATGTCAGATAGCTGGGAAGAGAAAATAAAGACTTAAGTTTGCCTTTGCTGCTTCCGTAGCAGAGCAGGCTTCAGCAGACTTGATTGAGCAATGCCTGTGCTACGCACCACTGAAGGGCCATCACCCCAGGGTTGACAAGTATCCTGTCAATTACTCTGTTTTCTTTTGCTGTAGGAATAGTTTGAGGGTTTTTTCCCACTCTGTCCTTTTCTGTTGCTGCCCATGACATTCTGGGGCATTCCAGTATTTAAAGGGAGTTTATAAACATGAGGGGTAATCAGCTACTTACACAGGTAGATAGTGACAGGACAAGGGGAAATGGTTTTGAACTAAAGGAAGGGAGATCTAGGTTAGATGTCACGGGGGAAGTTTTTTACTGAGAGTGGTGAGGTGATAGCACAGGCTGCCCAGAGAGCTTGTGAATGCCCCATACCTGGAGGTGCTCAAGGCCAGGCTGGTTGGGGCCCTGAGCAATCTGATCTAGTACTTGATCTAGTGGCTGGCAGCCTTGCCTGTGGCAGGGGGGGGTGGAATCCGATGAGCCTTGAGATGTTCTATGATTCTATGATTCTCTGCCAGATTAGGAAGCTGACTTCCTTACAGAATTTCTTACGGCGATCTAGGTGTTAACAGGGCCAGCGTGGCAGCTGATGAAAAGCGGAAAAGCAGGAGCGAGGACTTGTCTTTGGGTAAGTGGAGAAAAATGGGATCTTAAACCACTTTAACTGGAAGACAGGAAGTGAAGCACTGGATCAAACTGGTCTAAGAATTCTGGTATCTTGCCTCTGGCTACACAATAGCCAGCTGACAAAAATAAGTGATGCACCTGGCTTTTGTTATGCAATGTTACAGGAGGGGAATTCCGTCCTATTTGCAAAGATCTGCACATGCCCAAAGTTATGACATGTTCTTAAACTTTGTGTCAGTTGCTGACTGGGTTTCTCTGATTACTAGTACTATCCTGCAGTCCTCAAGTTTGCATCACTCTCATGGGGATGATCTCATGCCATAATGCTTCAGCTTGGGGCAGAGTAAAACTGCGTACAGGGTAGTCACAGGAATAGAGCATCACATACTTTCAAGATTTTGAATAGGGCTTCTCATTCACTTGGTTCGGCATTGGTCTCTTGCCTTAGAACGCTTCTCTCTTGCTGTACCACTTTCCCCTAGTTTAGGAACATGAACATATGACAAAAGAGCTATGCTGGATTTGTTTTGTCCCAGAAATATGCTCTTCGCTATGCATCTGCTTGTGTCTACTACTGTACAGAGGGAAATGGGCAAGAAATTTCCACCCGCGCTGTCCCTTCTCCAATCACTTTGTCTGGGGATTTCCTGAGCCAAATCTCGCTTGTATTCCATTGGTAGCCGCAAACAGATCTGACACAGTGATGCACTTCTATTGTTGGCTTTACTCTCATTTTATTAAAGCTTGTTTTTACTTTAGAGAAGAAGTATGGATAGAATTGAAGTCTTTTGGATGCTACAAGAAGTACACCTCACTTAACTTTCTCTTAAAAAAAAAACAACAAACCATAAAGCAACAGCTTACATCACAGACAGTGACGTGTGTTAGCTATTGCCTCAGTTTCTAAATTAGTCCTAAGGATTACCTCTGGGTAGCCTGTTCCTGGAGGCCCGAAGACTTACACATCGAAAGAACTGGGTACTGATATTTTATTTGTAACAGATGGTGGTTCTGTTGCCTGGAATATTGCCTTCCACATCAGCATACGCTGTCTATCCTATGATAACACTGTCCTCATGAAGAGAGCTACCATTCTGAGACACAAAGTTCCCCAGGTGCCTCTGTCTGGGCCTATTCAGCAGCGTCATGGGCTGGAGAAGCTGTGGCAGCCAGAGCTGTAAGCTGTGTTTAGGGAAGCACCTAGGTTTGTTCTTCCTGAAAGCCTGCAGTTCACAGTCTGAAATCGAGCAGAGCAGGCTGGACCGAAGGAAGGAAAGGAAAGGAAAGGAAAAGTGCGGCTGTTCGTAACCGCCGTTCCAGCCCTCGGCTCGCAGCCGAGTTCCACCGCGCCCGGGCTGTGCCGCTGTCCCGCGCAGGCCCAGGCGCTGCGGGGGCGGGCGGGGGGCGGGCCGCGCGAGATCGGGAAATTCCCCTCCGAGTAGGGCGGCGAGCCTGGGTTGAATCCGTTCGTGTGAGGCGCGGGCCCGGAGGGCAGTCCGCGGCGGCAGGGCCCGAGCGGCGGCGCGGAGCTGTCAGCATGGCGGGTAAGCGGCGGAGCGGGGCGGGCGAAGCGCGGGGTGGCGGCGGGGAGCGGGCCGCGCCTCTGGCTGTGCCGCGCGGCTCGGGGCGCGGCGGCGGGCGGCAGCCAGCGCCCTTCCTCCCGCCTGGCCCGCCGCGCTTCTGCGGGGTGCGGGGTAAGCGCCGGGGCCGGCCGCCTCCCGCTCTTCGCCGTGAGCAGCGGTTGGCGGCTCCTCTTCCGCCGCGTCCCCTCCGACTGAATCCCGTCTGCGGGCGGGAGAGGGGCTGCCTGGAAAGTTGCTCCGTGTCTCACCGCGCCGCCCTGCCTTGAGGGGAACGCCGTGCGGGGCGGCTCGTTTAGGAGGCTTACGGCCGGGGCTAGCGAAGAAACATCACGGGGATGTTCAGATCGGTGGCAGCAACATCTCCTAAGGCCGTCGCGTCTGAGAATGGAGCTTAGAAGTCTTAAAGCTATGTTATTAAAGATGTTTAGGCGTTAAATAAGTGCTGGGGGGGTGTATCTGGGGCAGAGCCGTCTGTGGGCAGAGGCCGCGCAGTGCCTGTCCCATGGGCGCTTGCTGCTGAGGATCGGGTATGCGAGGAACAGATGTCATAAACGCAAAGTAACATAGATAAGGGATCTTATGTTGGGTAATTACATTTAAAAGCATAATTATGTTTTTTCTTTAGACTAAGTTACAAACTCATTTGTCATCCTTTCAGAAGGCATTCCGCAGCTATCTCTTTCAGGGATTTAAAAGAAGCCAGCGTCAGGCTGGGCAGCATTAATTGGTGTTCTGGGGAAGGAGTCTCTCTAGCCTCAGCAACTAGGGCTGTGTGCTCTGCTACCTGTAGCAAAGTGTAAACTTTCACTCTTTTCAAGAGTGCGCTTGTTCTACCGGCTTGTTCTACAGCGGGTTTTCTATTTGACAAGGCTGAACTGAAGCAGGAGCTAGTGCTTTTTTCTCATCTTGAATATATTTTCAGTGTAATTAGGAACCAGATAAGGATTTTTCTCAGCAGGGGAAGTTCACAACTTCCTGGTACTAGCTAGCTTTTGTCATTGTTTTTTTTTCTTTTGGTTGCTGTTCGGTAAGGTCATACGATAGTAAAGAGGAAGTTTGTGAGCGGTTTTGTTGCCCTGTTAGAATCTGTGTGGCTCGTAGCTTCCAAAGTAGATTACTGCTCTAAAATCAAATCACGAGTGCGCTTTGGGTCACATTAGATTGAAGCAGAATGTTCTGGAGCAAATATTCCACCACTGTGTCTTTTGCCTCAGCTGCTCCAAGAGGTTGAGTGCAAGTAGGTTGGGAGCGTGTAGGCAGTATGCTGTTGCTGCTCAGAAATGGCTGTTGCTGTGGAGGACAGAAGGTCACCAGTAATCTGTAAGGAGGTGTGACATCAAAGCTGAAGGGCAACACTTCTTGCTTCTGTGTTTCACTGCTGTCACCTGAGATCATGAGAGTTTCGGGTGATACTTTCACATCTTCCACAAAGACCCACAGCTGCTTTGCTTTCAAGCTTGGTGATTGCTGGAGGGTATGTTCACCAGGTACTCCTGCTTGTGCAGGAAAATTGTAAATCACGTAGTCCTCCAGAAGCATCATTCATTTGAGCCGAGGAGTAACGCAGGACGTGCTGGACCACGATCCCATTGTCCTTCTGTTGGCAGTATGTTACAGCCACGTTCCTCCCTGGTGGCACGACCATGTTTAGCCTCAAACTGCCCCAGGTGTCTCATCATGGAGAGGTCTGACAGAAGTGTTTTGTTCCTTTTTGTATATACTCTAACAGTTAAACAACCTTCTGTTCTTAAATGCGAGCGTGAGCTGGCTGTATCCTTGGTGCTATTACTGGCCTTACTTCATCTCTCTATGTAGTTGAGAGAGTTGGTCTCTTGTATTCCCTTTAAAATTGCTTATTGTAGTATTCAGAGCGTGGGGGGAACAAACAAGTAGGTAATAGCAGTGCATTTCTTTCAAAATTAGTGAAGGAGGAGAGCCTTAGACATGGCTCATACTGGTTTGACAAATATCTGGAAAGGAGCTAGTTCCCTGTGAGAACTGACAGCCCTCTGTGTGCAAGTATAGATTGTGAAATAGTTAAACCACACCACTTCACAAGCACATTGCTCATTTACAGAAATAGGGAACGCCAAACAGACCTCCACTTCACTGCAGAGTGCTGATAATACCTTTGGCTCACACTGATGCTTTTATGCGTTTCCTCTGTGCACAAAACATGACAGTGACAACTGTGATAGAGATGATAACGTGATGCTTAAATAGAGAGAGTGAGAACCAAGATTGAAATGAATTTTACTGTTTAATCTCTGGAGGCCACCATGTCACTGAGATTTGCTTTCCCACAAACACACCTGCTGTTAAGCAGTGGGTTTGCTTTCAGTGACACTTGTTTCAACCACAGTCCCATCACAACTGTTGAGCACAGAATTTTAAAATAAAGTGCTCTTAATGGGGAAGAAGAAAGTCCTCTTAAGCAAGCATTAGTAGAGCATGATGGGAAACTGATGGTTCAGGCAGAGAGGATTAAAGACTTGAAGCGACTCTGTTCTGTAGTCATTTCTAACAGAAAGGCTCTACCTAGTTTTGGCAAACACATTATACACGTGGGTGTACAGTGTGTCTGGTTAGCAGCTATGTAAGCATGTGTACCTCCAAAGTAAGATGATTAGTAGGTACTTTGCTACCATTTTGTCATTATAACGTCTAAAATAGATTTTTAATTTAGTAGATGGATATGCGTCTGTGTTTGTGGTACAGTGTTACGTAGGAATGGAGAAGTGAGATTCTTCTCTCTCCTCAATTACGTGATGGAAGTGGGAGGCTGACTGGTACACCGCCATTGCTCCTCACTGCTGGCAGAAGTTCTCTGTTGCCTTGTCCACTGGATTGTCCTGAAAAGGATAACAGAAGTAAATGTGAGTGTGGAAGTTAAAAAGCCATCCACTGGGGAGTGAGCTTGGCTCTGGGAAATCAAACTTCTGAACTCCTTCTGAAACCAGCTTTACATCAGGTCTTGGCTTTTTTGTTACTATTGTCCATCATGCTGGCTTTTGCTGGTGTTGCTTATTTTCCAGACAGAGAGAAGGAACAAAGCTTACCTAAAGGAAAGGCTTGGAAAGATCTGGAAAGTGTTTAAGGATGTGACCGTACCTGTATGAAACTGGACCTTGAGCAGTGTCTATCCATGTTCGATGTGACAGCTCCTTGTTTGTTTTCAGACAAGAAAGATTTAAAATTTAAAAAAGATTTTCAGGTTTAAAATCAGTGGTAGGTGATCAACTGAGATACTGCGTTTTGATAAGTTGTTAGGAAAGAACATACAGAGTCTTAAACTGTTGTTCTGTAACACTTGGCACCAAGTACAGCCTGGAGTTGAAATGCTTTGTGCCTCTTTCGAAGAGGCACATGTTGTTGGAGACAATTCTAGCATCAGAGCAGCTTTCACCCTGCACAGCTGCCTGTCAGTGTGTTACAGCTGAGATGTGGGTTCAAATAAGACCAAGCAACACCTCAGAAATGTAGTTCTCCTTCCATTCTCTACTTTTCTTAATTACTTTGTAATATTTCTCTAATTTGGGGTATGAGCCGCTGCAGCGCCGTAAGCCTTTTACAAATCAGCAAATTTCAGTCATAAAGTTCAAGCTTTGTATTGGCAGATATACTTAAGTTATTGTAGGTGCAACAAAAGGGAAGGTTTTATTATGGAACTAAGACTGTAATCCACCTCTTTGCCAAATTCATGTACTTAGTACCTTAGGCTGACCAGACCTTGGGCAAAAGGAAGTAGGGAATCTTTTACCATTTTAATGCTTCCAATATGTTTAATAACTATTTTGCTTTTTATGTTGAAGTCTGAGCACTGTTTTCACGTTGCCTGTTGTGTTTCTGATGTTCACAAGCCTTGCCTGAGTAGGATGCTATTATACAAAGATGACAGAGTTCAGTAGATGTTTCCATAAGCTGTGTTCTTCTGATCATGCCAGAACCATGATGATTCAACCGCTACAATATTTACTTATCCTCTGCTGTTTGTTTTTCACATGCCATCTCACTGTTGTCACTATTTGATTGACTATCCTGTTTGATGTTCTCAGTGAGATACATTAAATAGCTTGTAACTGTCTGGCAATCACGCTGCTATAAAAGTAGTGATACTCTTGCTAAGGTAATGTCTTTCAAACCCTTTCACTGAAGAGTTTTGTTGTCTGTCATTCTTGCTTGTAACTCAAGTTTCCTGAAAGCATCACCAGGCCGGGTAGTTTTTGGTAAGTGGTCTGGAGAGATACTGCAACTGGTAGCTGGCCCTGTGGGATGTGAGCAGCTCAAGCTGTAGAATTCAACACTACCCATCAGGTATTTTCTGAGCCCTCAGTGATGGTATTCAAACCAATAGAACTTTTTTTTTCTTTCCTGATTTGCATAGTTTCTGCTTCAATATAATAGGAACTAAATCAGTCAATTCTGAGGAAACGTCTTCACTTTCAGAGGGTATTCAAACAAACATGATACTGATGGTACCTGGACTTTGAGATGACAACTGTATTATAATTAAGAATATTAAACATTCCCTTGAAATAATGTTGTATAAAATATTATTTCATCAGACACACGCTCTCTAAAAGCTAGAAGAATCTAAAATTCTAGGTGAGATGGAGGGGAGGGAGTCCTTGCTAATTACTAATATGGCATTGATACCTGGAGATTTCATTTCATGTCTGTTAACACCACTTACCCCCATCATGTGCATGCATGTTTAAAAAAAAAAAAAGAGCTTATCATTTGAGAAGGCAAAATCAAGTGAAAGATGAATAATATCAATCAAAGAGTCTAGACCTTATAATTTTCACATAGCACCGAACCATATAGCCTGCCTTCTGCTTCTTTTTAAGCTCTACATTAAAAAGGTTTTGTTTTGTTTTAAGGTATCTCAGAGCCCTACATTGAAATATTCGAACAACCCAGGCAAAGGGGCATGCGTTTCAGATACAAATGTGAAGGAAGATCAGCAGGCAGCATTCCAGGAGAACACAGTACTGACAACAACAAGACGTTCCCATCTATACAGGTAATACTACTTTTATCCATGAGTTACCGGTGCCTGTATTTACATTGTGCTGTAGCTATGCGTTGGCCTTGCTGCAGTAAATAAAATGGTTTTCATTACATGTTCTGTTATTCTTTCCTTGGCATGCAAATGTAGTTGCAACACAGTGAGAGAGTTCTTTGCTCCTAGTCATTTAAGATTTTGTTCCCATTTACCAGAGAAGGAGAAGGCGTAGTGATATGTAGCAGAGTGCCTGTAGAATGGGAACTCGGTGAATTTGTCTAGGAATCATTAGTTATTTACTTTTTCTGCATCTACATTTGTTCTGGTTTCTTAGTTATGTGATTTGGGCTTGTTTTTACTATTTTGATTGTAATATGAATTTTGGGAGAGCTTTGAAGGAAGTTGTCTGCTTACAAAATTTGAAAAGGCCAGTCTAGGCTCGGGGTAGAACATGAGAAGAGGCACTTTGTACAAATGAGCAAAGTAAGAAAGTGACTTGCAGCCAGTGATTTGGTGATTAGGCTCTGCAAAAGGAACTGCTGTGAAGTATATGAAATCAGAAGGGGATATAGAGTTTTAAAAGGACCTGAGAAAGGGGAATTAAGTGGTCCGAGCACCTGCAATGAAGACTGGCTGGATGACTGCATTATGGTTAGGTTGGGAAATCCAGAATGAAGGGATTCAGATCTTTGATCAAAGCAGGGTCAAATACATGAACAGTACAGATTATGGCTGTTGTTTCCTTTCATATGTGGAACAGAGGAATGTCAGAGATGCTAGACAGGTTGGGTAAAGTAGAAGAATTTCTGGTTTCCTACTTGATGTTTAGGTTGGTAATATATCCTTGGTCTCCTTCAGTCTGGAGAAAATCTTTCAGAGATGGGATTACAAGAGAAACTCGCATGTGAATGGAAGGTAATGAGTACCTGCCATCTTGATATACACTGTTACAGTGCAATATTTAAAAAATAAAGCGGAGCCAAAGATGGAGTCTCTGGAATCACAGAGATAAAAGGACAGGTACAGAGGATATGAAATCTGAAAAAATGAGACGTACAAATTCCTTGAGAAGAGGGAGAGTTGAGAAAGATGGTATTAGCAGGCGTATGTTAAACAGCAGCGAGAGCCTCTACTAGATAAAGCAAGTGTGCTGCTGTGAAAGCTGCTCTTCCCCTGAAGCCTGAATTCCTAAGGCAGAAGCAAACAAGAAGGACCCCTTTGTATGTGTTACAGTGCCAGAGTTCAATCAGGAATGCAGAAAATAGTTCCTTGTTCAGTTGGTAAAGTGCTGAAAAAACAATCTGGTGAGATCTGTATGTATGCTGGCAGAAGTAAATACTTTGACAGAAGTTGGCTGGGCAGTATGAGCCCTTGATTCCTCTCGTCCTTGACTGTGCTGCACATGAAGGTCAACCAGAACCTAGAGGGAAGGTGAGACTCAATACGTGACCATGCAATCCTGGCATAGTTTCATCTTTTTTTAAAGATGACTATTGATAACAGAGCTGATAGATACTGATAGTAGGTGATTTCTGGGTGAATTCCTGCCTCCCTGAAGCCTGGACGAGGCTTTGGTGTTGATTTAGCTGCTAGGGGAGTCCCCTCCAGAGATGACAACATCAGTGAGGATGAGAACAGAGAGGCAAGGGTGATATTAAATTTCATGTTTTGGGTGAGTTGAAAAACATGAAGGAGGAACTGGAGGACTGAAGTGGCTACATCAGGCTTCAAGTTCAAGGGATCAGATATGTAATGAGGGAGAAATTATGTAATGCTTGAAGAAGCTGAAAGAGCAACGGAAGTTTTACTGAAGGGTAAATGGTATGTATGAATACTGAGAGCCAGGTTGGAGACTGACAGATGATGGAAGCTAGAAGAGCACAGGTCAAGTCAGAGGTTGAGGGGCTGACTGAAAAGCATGTGATGGATCCATGGAGTATCTCAGAAGAGGTAAGAAAGGGCTGAGGGAAGAAAAACAGTTACAGGATGGAGGAAGTGGAGGCGGAGACCACGCCTCTGCCATGACCTGTGCTGGTGCAAGTCTTGCATTTGCTTTCAAGTCGTTATACTTCAAACAATTTAGGCCAAACTGTTTTTTAGACTCGCCCACACAAACCTTGCTGACTTCACTGGTAGCTGTCAGTATGAAGGCAGACTTACGCACCTGAGAGATGTGTGCTGACTTCTTTGAAGGCCCTTGTAGGGCTTGAGAATGCAGTGCCCCTCTTCTTGAATATAAGACTTGAGTATTCATCTGTGAATTAAGGAGGAAGACTTTGCAGAGGCTTATGTCATGCTGTATTTTATAAGATCCTCACTGACTACTTCGTGTTCCATTCACAGGAAATACCCCTGAGGCTCTAGCAGCTTTTTCCTAAGATCTTTGGAGCTAGACCTGTCCTTAAATAAACATTTGTGTACAGTTGCCCGGGTAGAATTTTGCATCTCGCATTGTAACGCCAAATGTGAAATATGCCCTCTTTTGATCTTACACCATTACAAGCTGTTTTACTCTCAAGTGTAAGTTCCTATAGCCTACATATTACCTTTAGCTTTTTTCACAGTGTTGAAATAGGTAAGATATACTTTAAAAAAGAAAATAGTTTTTCTTTTCAAATATTTGCCAAATGGCTGTTTTTTCAGGACAAAATGGACAGAAGTGGAATAGAATGAATGGTCTGAACAGTCTTGGCTTTTCTTTTATGGAGCAATATTAGAGTTCCTTAGCGGTGGTGTTTCTTCCATAGAGTATTTCAGGATTAAATATATTTTCTGTCACATGCTGGAACTTCGCTAGTCCTCATATCTGAAGTCTAGAAAATCTCTCTTATTTTTGTAGATTCTGAACTATTTTGGAAAAGTCAAAATAAGAACTACGCTGGTAACGAAGAATGAACCCTACAAGCCACACCCTCATGATCTAGTTGGAAAAGACTGCAGAGATGGCTACTATGAAGCAGAGTTTGGGCCCGAACGGCGAGTCCTGTCGTGAGTAGTGGTGTTGCTGGGGAATCTGATGAATTGTGCAAGTGATATGCTAATTTTATGTCGTAAAACTCTGAGTTGTGATGGAGAGGGCAGTTAGTAAGCTTCAGCAAAGGCTGCATACTAATCCATCTCGGAGATAAGTTCAAAGTTCTCTTTGAACTATTTTGTTTTTCAGTGTTTCACACACTCCTTTTTTGTTCTGTTCTTTTCCTGTCTCCCTTTTTCTTTTCTTTGTTCATTCTCTGTATGTCAGTCTCCATTTCCTTTATCCTACTTGTTTGCTTCTTCGGCACTTCAGCAGCACTTCTTGAGCTTGACAATCTCTCCTACATTCAGTGTACAAAAATAATGACTAATAGAATTGTTAATGACAACACTCAAATTAATGCTTCCCTAGATTCAGGAAATTCACATCTTCCACAGGAATTGTATTTAGACTTTCTGGAAACTGGAGGAGAAAGTTTGCGCTGAATATCACGTTGTTTAGATGATGATGATGATTGTCACATGTTTAGAAATGTCTTAGCAATTGTCACTGCTGCTTCTGTTTAAGTTGTGGGTTTTTTTGGTGGTGTGTTTTTATTTTGAGTGAAAACGCAGATTCTGCTCAGCCTTGCTGTGTAGAACAAGTATGCTGGGAAAGGACCTACTTATGGAAGTAGCAAAGAAGAATTCAGGCTTTGTGTAAAATATGTTTCTCAATGCTGTTCAGAGAGATATTAGGAATATCTAGACTACAGTTGTATGTAGGATGTTTCCCTCAAGTCTACCAAGTCTTACATAACAAAGTAAAAGCGGAGTAAATTGCAATGAATATAGACTGATTATGACTGTAGAGAGGAGTTTGAAATTAACAAGCTGTTTGTAGTTCACGGTTTGTGTTGTAGAAGATTTGGAAGTAGGCTAATTCTTTGTGGTAAACATAACTGAGCTGGGAAGAAAATAAGATAAATATTTCAGTGTATAAGTAGCTTTTACGTGGGACTTTCAGTCTGGTGTGATTCTATTGATACTAGCAAAATTACTTTGTATTTACATCGGTTTAGTCAGAATACTACTAAAGGAGAGAAGTGAAGACACAGTCTGTTTCATGATGGTAATTGCCTGATGGTGGAATAAACAGTTTTAATAGTGGAGATACTTCTACAACACACAGCTCAGGCTCAAGTGATCATGAATGTATAGTAAACATATTCAGGTGACATCTAACATTTCCTGTTACAGATTAAAAAAAAAAAAAAAATACTTTTTTTGTTTGTTTCCAGCTTTGTCCTCAACTTTCTCCTAAATGGATAAATGGTAGAAAACAATTAGTGAATGCAGTTTTTCTATTTATCTTTTTCCCCCATAATAGAAAGGTAGAGCTGTCTCTTCCGGCACTTACCTCCCGCTTCGATTATTGTAACATCATCCTCATTGGCCTCCCTGCAAAGAGCTCATCTTCACCTTGTCTACATGGCCATCATAGATATTGTAAACCACTAAGAGTCCTTGCGCCTTCCTCTGACCATCCATTCACTAGCTTCCCCTTTGTCTTCTCAGATCAAGTTTCCTTACCCAAATTCAACCAGTGCCTGCTGTTCTAGCCCATCCTACTTCCTGTTCTCATCTCAGTGGCTTCTGATCTGAAGCAATAAAGCCTAATTGCTTAACACCTTCTCTGGTTACGTATTACATCTGCTGGGCACAGGAAGACCCTGATGACTGTTGCTTCTCTTGGCACTTTGTTGCCCAAGTTTAAGCCCTTAGAGATCCTGAATCTATTAGCTATAGGCTGTAATGCCAAAAGCACTGAGATGCTTTGCAAATACTTATTTATTTCATGTCTGTAATATGCATGTATCAAATCATTTTCTTTGACATAACGCTGTGTTTCTATTTCATTTAAGGCATTCACGACTGTTTGAAGTCATGGAATCCATTAATTTTTATGAATATCTTTAGATTATTAGCCTATTTATTTCTTACAAACCAGTATCCAGGCTGCTTTCCCTTTACTGATAATACAAGGCGGTGAGCTTCAGTTCATCAGGATCTTGAATTTCAAGCTGGGAAGAAGCTCTAAATATTCTTTCTGAATTGTTTCCAGTATTTGGTACACTTTTTTTAACAAATCATTGGTTGCTTTAAGATGAAAGAACAGTGTGATCCGTAATTGGATCTGGATGTTTCAAGGCATTTTCGTTTTTGTGGCCGGTGACTCAGTCTTCACATTCTCTTCAAGTCTGTGTTGGAGAACAGCCTCATACAATACAAGTGAGCAGGAGATGTCCTCTCTTGGTAGTGGTTCTGGCTCTTGATTTGCTGAGCATCTCAAACAGAGAAAAAAAAATCCCAATTATTTTGTGTAACTGGAATTATTAAACCCAGGTTTTGTGCTGTATTCTACTTACTTAAAGTTCCCTGCGTAGTTCTAGTTGAACAAAATCTTCTGTATTGCTTGTTGACGGATGATCTTTGTGCTGCTGCCTGCACTTGATCAGAGCTCCCTCTGCCCCAAACATCAGACCAGAGTATCAGTGTTGGAGCTCATGTGACTGCCTGTACACTAAGATTTTTACTTCCTAGTTCACATGCTCTCTACGTGGATGATATCATAAATTCAATGTTCAGTTTTTTTAATGTGTTTCGGTTTTTTTTCCTCTCTTCCTAGTTCTCCCTCTCTTCTTGTTATCGTGCTTGCTTCCTGTCAGCTAGTGTTGATGTGCAGGCTTCCTGAGGTTCTCGATTGTTTCTTCTCTGACCTGGTCCTCTGCTTGACAGTGCTTAAATTGGCGCTTCCACTGTTGTGGCTCACCTTTTAGAAAACACTTATAATCTGAGAATTATGGGGCACTTAAAAGTCTAGTTTCTCTGCCCACGAGGTTTCATTCGCAGTGGTTGAAGGAGACGGTGTAAAGGCTCTCGGTCCTTGCATAGCTGGATACAGCTTCCGTGAGGCCAGTTCCATATGCGTGCTCAGCTGATGTCTGTGACTTAAGGTGAATTGCTGCAGAGTCTGGGCCTTTCAGATGGCAGTTTGGGGCTGTAACTCGGGGCCAGGCCTGTTTGTGGGCTTGAAGTGTGCTTCAAACTGAATTAGCAGGATAAAATGCATATTCAGGAAAGAAGAAGAACTGAGCTGTGTGCTGTGGTCAAGCCCTGAAAGAGTAGTATCTAGAAAAAGGATTGTGAAGTACAGATCTCCGGTGTCGGTAGTCGTATATGAAACCCAAGTGATTTACTGAGCTATGACATGCTGGTGTGTTTCATTTTCATTTTTGGGTCACCGTGTCAAGTTCAAAGAGAAGCTTATGCATTCTTCCAGTCAGTGAAAGTTCTGGAAGTGGAGTCTGATTGCAGGGAATTTGGGAATCTCTGAACAGAGCGTATTGGGCACAAGGCACAAGCAAGGTGCTTTAGGGGAATTAAACTTGGCTAGTTTTGTTCAGAGCAGGGAAATGTAGGACTGTTCTTGAGAGCTGTGGCAGGGAGGTAGATCAAGGAGATCTTCAGGCATAACCAAAGTAAAGAACTTCTGTGGTGTTTCAAAGGAAGGGATGTTGCTGGTTCCAGAGAAGGACAGGCAGAGCCTACTGCTAGGGTTTATCTTCTGAGCTTATTGTAACGTTGTGAAACATGATTTTTTTCTTAAAAAAAATATTTTTATTTTTTAACTTCCTGTTTTACATCCACTCAGCTTTGATGATGTCATGGTTTTTCCATGTGGGAAACAGTCAGCTTGCCTGGGACTCCCCCCGCCTTCTGCATTGGGGTGACCTATACTCTTATGCAAATAAGGAAGAGCTACAGCTCTTCAGAACTTTTCCATAGCTACATGAGATTTCAAAAAGTGCTTTTATTTGCACCAAAAATGTTAAAAATAGTGTTCAAGATCTAAATTCCCTGATAAAAGCAGGAGCACAAATTCTTAGCTAATGCAAACTGTAAGGTTTGCTTTAAATATTTCTCATTTTCAATTACCCGAGAGTGACTATGTTTTAACTTTTTAATCACTCTGGGTTTACTGCAGACTTAACTATTTTTAATACAAAAGTATATATTCCTCTTCAGAATTGCATTTTAGTAGTTTTTCAATTCTGTTTCTGCTCTTTTCTTAGAAAAATGGTATCCCTACTTTCAGACCTGTTAACACCTTTCTCAAAAGAAACATTTTTTTCATTTCTTAATATGTTATCACAGTATTGTTCAGCAAATGATTTTTTTTTTAGTATTCTACACTATTAAATCACTTGCTGAAATCCTATCATGTGTACTTCAGTTTTCAGAATTTGGGAATTCAATGTGTGAAGAAGAAAGACCTGAAAGAATCAATTTCTTTACGAATCTCAAAGAAGATCAACCCCTTTAATGGTGAGTAGAACTCATCTGATTGTTTGAAACAAAAGTTCCCTTTGCAAGATCGTTGCTGGTTGGCTGGTTTTGCTTTTTGTCTTGCCTTTGCTTTTGTGGTGGAGCTATATTTTCAGTTTTTCATTTTAGTTTTTCAGAGAAACAGTTTTCCCCTCCTGTGCCTCTGGTAGTCTTTCCTCACTGGGGTCACATGATGGATCTATTCAGAAAGTTGCTGTTTTTCTCCTCCCCCCACAGTAGCAGTGTAAGTTGGCTGCGTCTTTTTGGCCAGATAGCCTGGGCAAGGCCATCACGCAAATTTAAGAAGCCATGGGACAGCAACAAAAACTTTTCCTGGAAACGTCTACAAGTATTTCAGAAATCACATTCCGTAATTTTGGCAACTATGGGGAAAGGAAAGACTGAATTACTGCAAATCCACAACAAACAGACATAAATCTGACTTGCTACAGCCCCATCCCTTCTCTTGTCGTAACACCAATGTTCATGTGACCTCTCAGCCAGCTTCTTCAGGGAGCTGAGCCCACAGGTAAACTCCATGAAGCTGCTCCTCACTTAATTTTGCAGCGTGGGACTGATAGAGGCAATCAGGATGTCCACAGCAGTACTAATCTCAGTCAAGGCAGAGCCAAGTTGTGTTTCTGCAGAACCACACCTGTAAGGATCTACCCACGGGCTGTAGTTCTACATGAGAGCTGATCTGACCTAGCTGTGGGCTGCTCTCAGTAAGAGTCATCCTGCCCTTCCCTCCATCCCTGGTCACACACTCCTACCACTTCCCTTGCATCAGGCCTTGTGTTGCCATGGTGAACAAACTCAGCAAGTTGCTCCAGTGGAAAACCAGCCTGCAAAAAAAAAAAAAAAAAGTTTTCCTCAGATCAACTTGCTGAACTAATTAGTCTCACAGCCTCCATAGAGCCTCCATACCCTCTCATTGCTAAGTTCAATGCACAGATTCGTTGCTGAACACACAGCAAGTTGTAGGGCCAACTAGAGTGTGACCAGCAGTTTCAGCATACAGTCCCAACTTAAATGAGAAGCATAAATACCCATGAACTACTTACTACCTCTTCACAACTGTTTCACCATCTGACTGGCAAGCTTGTTGTTCTTGGTTGATATGGTAAGGTGGAGTCACCATCCTCGAAAAGCAGTGCTGTACAGTAAATGCTATGTCAATATTCCAGTTGCTTTTTTTGCTTTTTTTTTCTTCTTTTTCTTCCAGTAGCTGTCTGGGAAGGAATTACGTATAAGCATTTCCTATTTATTGCTGGTTTTGCTACTGGTCATTCTGTAGAGAAAGGGTTCTTTGACATCCGAATCCACTGCACGGAAGGATCGTGCTATGTAAAATAGGCTAGAGAATGAAATGATTTAATTTACACCTTTCAGTTTCTCCACGTTCTTGTCAAAATTCTTCAGCTGGTGGTATGTGTATTTTGTACTTCATGTAGCTACAAGAAAAATGACGTGTTTTATGTCAGTGATTGTATTAAGGAGTTTCAAAACTAAAACATGTGTTAGGAAAAAAACACATCCCAGACCCTTTGACTTCCTCATACTGAAGCCAATGCACACAGCAGTGCAATTGCTAAGTAAATAACCTATTGCAAACGTAGCACCATTATCACTTACTGACACATTGAACTTCTACAGATCAAGAAAGGTGAATTTTTAACACCTAAAAGCCCACAGTTTTTGACTATATTTAAATAAAAGTCATTCAGACTTGCTCTAAATTCTTACAGTTACTTCAAAGCTGTATTGCTTCAGCAGTGACTTTCTTATTAATAACCTACCATAACTACAGAACTAAGGAAAAAAAAAAAGGAATGTGTAGACTCTTCTGTGCTTCTCTGATTTCAAGCACAAATAGTACCTCTGAAAAGGAGGTGTTATTGTTGATGCTTATGTGTGGCAAAAACCTGGAGATTTTTCAGATGCTTCTTAATGCCCGCAGAAGTCATGCTAAATTAATGCAAGACCCTTGTTAGAGAGCTGAGAGCTAGATTTCTAGCAGGCTTCAAAATACATGCTTCGTTTTAATCCTGAATTTAAGGCAAAAAAAAAAAAAAAGGAAGCATGTTGATCTTAACTACAGAATGAGAAGTGTTTTAAATTATTGTCTTTATTTCAGGACAGCTGCCTGTAGTCAAGCTGCCTGTAGTCAGTCTGGTCCATCAAAACAGTTGCCCTAGTTCTAGTAATTCACGCACACAGCAGCTTGTTTTTAAATTACTTTAGTCCTTCAACACATAGTGTAAACTAAGTTCATTGTTTTACTTTACTTTGGGTCAGCCTACTCCATCTTGATTTCAGACAGCACAATAAAGAACTCCTTGTTCGGCCCTCTTAGCTTGCTTTCTTTTATTCAATAAATAAGAAATGAATTTACGTTTTTATCTCGATGCTGTAAATGAAAAGAACATGATAAAAGTCCTCTTACGTAGGTCTACTTCACCAAAGAAACTTTAGTGATCGCGTAGAGCTCTATTCTTAGCAGCGCTGAGTGCAAGTAAAATCATTAGAGAATAGATTGTCGCTGTGGTTGGCACGTAGCTCCAAATCCACTCTGCATTTTTGAGGTAATTACAGCCTGACAGCACCGGGTCATATTCTGGGCTCCCTTCAGCCAGTAGCCCAGCACCAGAAGAGACTGCAGCCCTGTCCAGGTAGTGGGAGCTCCTGGTGTGGGTGATGCCCAGGGCTGCCCCCTGCTCTTGCAGGCTGCGTGCTGCTAAGGGGCCACTGGCATTTTCCAGCCCGTGTAGCTGCCTCAGTGCATTTGGTAACGTGTCAGCATGGGGCAGAGCTGCCATGGGGTTAGCCTCTTGCAGCTGCAGGGCAGTCCCATGCTGAGCCAAGCCCTGAGAGGCACAGGACCAAGGTAAAACAGGATTAGTGACAGAAATAGTTTTACGTGCGCTTAGTTGATCAAAACAGGTTTTTGTTAGCAGCAGTCACCCTAATGTTTGCTGCTTGGTGAGACTGAAACTTGTATGTATAGGCTTTTCTTTCTTTTTTTTTTTTTTAAGGTCAAATGAGTATCACTACATTCTCCAAGGTGATTGTATCCATCCTATTTTGTGCATTTATTTATTTATCTTCAGAATGGTATCCAGCTCTTCCATTTAGGGAAGAGTCACGGAGTTAGGTGCATCCTTGAAGCAGCTTGCAAGCTAGTGCTGCTCATTTCTTGTATGAACATCAAGTTCTGGAGTTGAAAACTAGTCTTTGGGGTGTTTGTGGGCCGCTTGTTTTTGGTTTTGTTTTCTTCCCCATCTTCTTCTGAAACAGTCAAACAATCCCAGACCTCAGTACCCATTTGGGACAAAGGTTCAGCATTGACCTTCCTAACAGCCCAAATGTCTGCAGCTTACCAGTGTACATATTGCTTACTGTATAGGCTGAACACCTTACTTACTGTAAAGGCAGAAGTAATAGCAAAGTGTGAGGCTGTGTTCCAAACTTGCTTGTGTAAAGGCCTTTGTCTTCCAGGGAAGCCGAAGTTGCCACAGGTGCCTGCGGTGGCAAAGGGAGAGTGAACCTAATGCAAATTCTCAAGTGGTGTCATTCCTCTTCCGCACCATGCAGCACATGGTTATAACAGGCAACAGTAGGAACTTGCTCAGTAAAGGTGCATGTTTAAGATCACTTTCTCTGGCACGCTCACCTGTGCTGGTGAGGCAACTGATGTCAATCTCCAAACTCCTGGATGGGATGGTAGCGATTCGCTGTTTGCAGATGGTGCCTTGTGCCTAGCTGGATCTGGTGACATCGGAGTCATTCTGAAACATATCTGCAAGGCTGTTTGACTCTGAAATCCCCACTCTCAGCTGGCAGCGTTTGTCCCTTGTTAATGCTTTCAGCATCTTCTGTGCAAATTGTGTGCATTCACTATGATGCCAGCCACATGATGTCCCCTCAGGTTTCTACTCTTGACTTGGCCTTGTTTGGGAGAGAATTGTTGGTACAGAAACATCACTGGATTCGTTTGCAATCCATCTTGTTCGCAAAGCATCATCCCATACATTTTTGACCTCTAAAAAGCTAAGCTGTTACAGAAATCTCTCATCTCTTATCCCCGAACACACCAGGAAAACTGTATGCAGTGGCAGCCTGATGGGGGCTTCTTGGCATGAAGGTGCTGCAAATGGCACAGCTTCGAAGGAGCAGTTACTCCTCCAGTGGAGCTGGTCCATGTCTGCTTTCTAGGGTGTGTGTTTTCTTTTAGTAGTGGTTGAGTTGTGCTATATCCTTGTCTTCCCATGTCCTGTCTGATGTCCAGCCAACACAAATTAATAGAAGAGCCGGTCTTGAGTTAAGAGCTTTTGTGGGTGGGTGTGACACGAAGTGGAGACAACAATCGACTTAATAATAACCTAAGTTAATTATCAGTGAGGAAAATACCTAAATATGTGTTTTAAATTTAAGAGACAACTGTACTTGGTGCATTACTGCAGAGCACTAGCCTATTTCCAGGATGAAAATCCTAGACTTGGCTTAGCTTGAGCACAAATTCGGGGCAATCGATCGAGAGAGCTTGATGTTTGTGTAAAAAAACTTCTGCTTCTTTGTCATTGCTTTTGCTAATAACCATTTAATTAACTTTCAGGCTCTGCCGTGTACCCCAGAACTATTTCAGCTCCGCTTGCCTCCGCACTCTTTCCTTTCGCTGTTTCCCCTTTCCGCCTGCGAGCAGCTGACCCTGCGTTCACTTCGTACTCGTCACAGTCTCCATGACACCCCCTGCACGCCTCTGCCTCCGTGCCGTGCCTGCGCTCGTCCCCACGCTGTCGCACTCGCTTCCTGCCCACGCTCAGCTCCCCGCAGCTTCCCTTGCTGGCCCTTGCCTGCGGTGCTTGTGAGACCCCCTGCTCCGACGCCACCCACCCGTGTCGCCCGAGTTCCCAGGATCCCTCTCTCCGGTTCCCCCCGCTGCGTGCCGTGCCTTGTTGCACCACCCATCGCCTCTGTGAATTTCTGGGCCCGACGGCAGCTCCCAGCAAGGGGTTTGGGAGTTTGGAGTGGTTTGAAAAAGTGAAAAGCATCCGAGTCTTGTGTAAGGAATGTCTGAGGTGTGAAAATTGAAATGCGCCGTCCTTAAATTAAAACAAGTGCGTAAGTCTGTCCCCACCCCAACCAGATACTCAAGTTGAAAGTGCTGGTGAGTGAGAGAGGCCAGCTTCTTAAGAAGCACAGAGCAGATCCATTTAGGAGGGCTAGATGTCCCAGTCATCACATCACCTTAGCTCTTCCTTTGGAAAGCTCTTCTAACCCTCGTACGTGTATTTCTTGCTGTTTATGCTGAAGTTTGTATATTAGCCTAAAGGACAGCCTCTTTTCAAATTGTCTAAAAACGTTAAGGAAAATTACTAAGTAGAGACACAAAAAATGCTGACTTATTTTTTTCTATATTGTGAACAGAAGTTGCTAAAAGGTATGTCTTAAAAACGTACCAATCTGTTCCAATTTCATTCTCTCTTAGAGTGGACTTAAACAAAGAAAAAAACAAAAAAAAAACCCACCCAGATTCAAGGAAGTAGAGCTTGGGCAAAACTTTTGAAACTCAAATGTTTTCGTTTCTGTTTTTCCCTTTGACTTTTTTTTTTAATCAAGCCAGAGGACATTTGTTTTCTCTGTGCTTTCTTCCTCTATAAAACAGGGAGAATGCCCCTTTCTTACACTAAATCAGCCTGAAGGATGAATGGGGAAAATGTAACTGCAGTAGTATGGGAGTTTATTGACTATTGGTTACCATCTGAATTTTAGTCATTTGCACCCTCTCTGTTTATTTTTTAAATTGAGTAGTCCTTCTTGTGCACGTTCTCTTTATAATTACCTGCAAAAGTACTTCTCCTGCAGAGCTGGCTGAATCTTACCTCCTCATGCATCACAGAGGCATGCATTGACCAGAAGAAACATAGTGCTGCCACAGCCCTTCTGTCCCATTGTTCCCAGCTTCTCTCTTTTAGCAAGTTGCAGATGCTGCTGTGCCCCCAGACACGTTGCTGAACTGCTTGGCCTGTCACCCAGTGCTGTGTATCCAGTTGGTGAAGTCCAGGTGCAGAGAAGAGAGGATAATACTCACCTTTTGCCAGCCAGTGTGAAATAGTGCATCGGGACGGTCTTCTCTTTCTTTTGTACCAGTATGGCTGTGGTTCATGTGGCAAGTGTAGCATGAAACGAGCTGGCAAGGTTCTCCTTAGCTGTATGTAATTCAGCTTTGGGAGATGCATGTCAAATACCAAGGCAGCTTCGTGCGTGACGTTCCCTGCCTGCCGTGGCCCTTCTGAAGGTGGCTGCCACGCAGCCAGGTGAGCCAGAGCTGCAGCTGCAATGTGAGCACAGGCTGGGGAAAGTAAGTACAATCCGAAGCGTGCCTCCCAGTGCCGCTCGCACCCGGTTCCTCTGGCTGGCTGAGTCTAGCACAAATCAGTGAAAGAGGCAGTCCTTCCTCTTGCTATGTCTGCCTTCACCTTGTGCCAGGTCTAGCATTCATGGGAGCTGGCTGACTGAACGCAAACGTTTTCCTCTTTTGTCAGTTTAGTTTTGAGTCTCGCTAGTTCTTTGATCTGATTCACCACCTAAGAGTGAGTCCCAGCATAAGGTTAGTGCTGGAAATGGAGGCCGGGCAGAGCCACCCTGCTGCAGCAAAACCTTTGATGTTGGCTGGCTTAAACTGATGGGCACGTATCGGCGTAATGGAGTGTCTTTGTGCCCCCAGATCATTTGAGGAGCAGAACACATGAGGAGGCCACCTGTGTCATCACTGAAGTGAAACTGAGCTCCCTGCGTAACTCTACGTTAAAAAGCACTGCCTGTGTAAGAAAAAAAAAAAAGGCAGAATTACAGCTCATCGTGGTTATTAATGATGTTTGTTCCTAAGCAGTCTCTGTGCTGAAGTACTTTCGTGTGCAGGAGGTCATTCACCTTGGCTGAGATCTAGCGTTGCTCATGCTCCCCTGTGCCCCCACTGTGAGAAGTGAAGGTCACAAGATGTCCCTTGCAGGATGAGCTGCTGTTCTCAGCACAGCCCTCTCTGAATGTGTCAGACCATGTCATTTGCCCTGGAAGTTTCCGTGTAAGTTACATTTAGGTGCTGCAGTGCTTCCATCTCCTCCCACTGCAGAAGTTTCTGGCACCATTAGTCTAGAAGCTGGATGGAGGGCTGTATGTGAAGAACCTCCTGTTCAAGCAGTTATCACATTTCAGGTCAAAACCAAGCACGGCGTCATTTCTCTTCGGCGTTCAAAATAAACTTTCACTTTCTCTACAGCATCACCTCATGAGCGAACATCACAACCTTTAATTCTCTAGTAATTTCACCGGGTAAATGGTATCTTACTGATCTTTCTGGATGTTGAAGACTCTTAAAATAATGAGAAGCACTGGAGATCAGTAGATAGGAGGCCCGATGCTGTTGGCATCTTTAATTTTGTGCCAGAATTTGGAATTGTGGATTGGACCCTGAAATCTTCAGCGCTGTGCTACAGAAGCAAAAACAAGTTCTTCTCTTATTCAACAGAAACCCAGTGAGGCGTCTCGATTCCAGCAACAAAGATTTCTGAGAGCGGGGCAGCCCTAGCTCTGATATTGCATGAGCTGGGTTGGAGGGAGTTCATGATTTGTGCAGGGGTGCTTGTGTGCCCGCAGTGGGGCTGTATCCGTTTCTTTTTGTGATATTAGGTAAGAGAGTAAAGAATCATTTTAAAGGTAATTATTTTTTTAGGCTGGGGAATCATGTACGCAGATTTGTAAAGAAAGGATCTGCGAGTTATTGTAGCCTGTTGCTGCTTGGACAGCCAGCTCTGCCCAGGTTTGCCCGTGCCTCTAGGTACTATTTTATAAATCCAGTTGCCAGAATCTTGGTGAGTGGTGTTAGTTTTCTTTTATCATTGTGCTGCTTGTGGTTTTGTGGATTTTGTGCCAAGGCCCGTAATTACCTTAGACAGTTTCATTTCTTTTCAAATCTTCTTAATATTATTATTTTCATTTCAATGCGTTTGAGTTGTGAAGCAATAATTTTGAAAGTTTTCCTTCCCCTTGTAAAATAGCTGCATTTACAAGCATCGCTTCATTCACTTCTGTTTGCATGGATAACTACAGAAAATGAATTTTTGCCAGATTAAGGCTATTTTTTTATTAGGCAGGGCCATCACTGAAACAAGCCTAGATCGAAGGTTGGGCTTCAGCTCTTTTGTGGATTCTTACAAAGATAACAAGGCGTGGTACTACACAGCTAGAAGTCAGAAGAGGATGCTGAACTGCTGCCAAAAGCAGAGTACTTCTTCCTTTCGTCCACGTGCTGTGTCTGAGCCTTTTGTGCTGTACCTATTCTAAACGCGCTGCGTTGTGCAGCCGTTCTGCTTGACGTGAGTAGTGCCGCTGATTTCAGTAAGGCTACATGTGTGAAGCTTGCCTGGGATGGGGTGGCAGGTCTCCAATCCTTTCTGCCCCACAAACCTTTAGCAGCGTTTCTTCATGTTAATAAATCTAGGTTTGTCTGGTTTAATGCAGTCCGTTCTCCTTTGGCGTGGACGTTAATGAAAAACACTGAATGGCACGACCATCCTCTGTGTAGCCACGCTCCAGGCGTTAGTCAGTGTGCCTGTGTGCCTTGTTTTTGTTTGTTTTTAATATTCTCAAGATGTAAGCCAGCGTACGGTCAAGTCAGAGGTTACTCTCAAATGGACTTCAGAGGGAGCAGAATTAGACGTTCATTAAAAATAACAACATTTTATTTTTGTTTGGATCATTATCTTCTAGGTGTGAACAAAATACGTTTTGAAATTGATGAAAGCTATGTGCATCTTCATACAAGCGTGGAATTTAGCCTCTGTGTTTTTAAGCATGTCATCACAAGATGGAGTCACGGCTGTCTTGTTCTCCTTTTTTTTTTGCTCTGTTGTGTTCTTCTCATCCGAGCAAAAATAGCCCAAGAGGAATCAGTCTTGACTGAGCACTTCCTCTCTCAAATTGCAGGTTTTTATAATGTATGAAGTCATTTATAAGAATATGCAAATTAAGAGCCATGGTTTTTGCTGCAGCACAAGGAACTGCTTACAGCAGATCTGTTTACAGTCCTGCTTAATATTTTGATTGATGACCTGGACGAAAGAGTTGATTGCACGCTCAGTAAGTTTTCAGATTACATGCCTGTTGTCCTCTCAGCCAGGAAGGCCCTATGGAGGGATCTGGACAGGCTGGATCAGTGGGCTGAGGCCAACTGCATGAGCTTCAACAAGATCAAGTGCCAGGTCTTGCACTTTGGTCACAACAACCCCCTGCACCTGGCTTGTGTCAGCAGTAGTGCTGTGAGCAGGACTAGGGAGGTGACTGTCCCTCTGTACTCAGCACTGGTGAGGCTGCACCTGAAGTGTTCAGTGTTGAGCCCCTCATGACAAGAAAGACACTGAAGCCCTGGAGCACGTCTAGAGAAAGGGCAACAAAGCTGGTGAGGGGTCTGGAGCACAAGTGTGATGGGGAATGGCTGGGGGAGCTGGGGTTGTTCGATGTGGAGAAGAAGGGGCTTAGGGGAGACCTCATTGCTCTCTGCAACCTGAAAGGAGATTGCAGTGAGGTGGAGGGCAGCCTTTTCTCCTAGGTAACGAGTGATAAGATGAGAGGGAATGGCTTCAAGTTGCACCAGGGGAGGTTCAAGTTGGACCTTAGGAAACATTTCTTCTCAGAAGTGAATGATGAGGCATTGGTGGCAGGGAGGTGGTGCAGTCACCATCTCTGATGGCATTCAGAAACTTATAGATGACACATAGGTACGTGGTTTAGTGTTGTGGTGATTGACGGTTAGACTTGATCTTAGAGGTCTTCTCTTAACGATTCTATGATTCTAGATCTTGAAATTTCTGGGACACTGTACCTTTCCTGTATCGAGCAGTCAAACAGATTTGTTGGGGGCTTAATTTCATTTTTAAGAGGTTTGAAATTTGACTACAGCTTGGGCTCTGTGGCTCAACAGTGGCTAATAAAATTCACTAACATAAGCCATAAAGCCAGTGTGTCCCTGCGAGCTAATTGCTGACTGGCACAGTGCTGAAGCATGGATCAGTCATTTGAGCTTCTGGGAACAAAATAATACTAAACTTCTGATAATCCCTTGTGCAAGATGTAATCTAGAGAACACACTCCCCCCCCCAAATCAGACTGAATCAAGAGGCAGTTGGGGTGCAACCTGAGTTATGCTGAACAGCTGTCTGTTTCAGCAGTGTTGAGGTTCAGAGACCTCATCTGAACTACCTAACCTAGTAACTCATCCAAACATGAAGATATTCTTAAGTGTAGTTTTAACAGAAGTTTGCTGATAGTCACCATCAGGTCTGTTTTGTCCTTCTCCAACAACCAGAGCTGGTGAGCACCAGAAGGGAGAAACCACCAGCATCCTCGAGAGCAAATGCTGTGGAGTCAAATTATGAGAGCTTGAATATTAGTTGGAAGGGGGAAGATTAACAGAAGGGCAGGGGTGAACATCGCAGGTGCCTGACTCACAGGCTTTCTGGAATAAGCTGCTGGAATAAGCTCAGTGTTGTGCCCCCAGTGAGGCAGCACTGGTTCCCATGTTCCCCGTGATACTTTACTCCTGTCGTGGGATCCACAACCTCGTTCAGGGCTGGCGGATGAGCACCACTGCTGTCCTAGTTTGTCACCATTTACATGTAAAAGCATGTAACTTAAAAAACCGTAGCACTAGAGAAAACCTGCTTTCTACGGATCCTGTTTTATTAAGTTAGCAGGTCAGCTAACGAAGTACACGAAATTACAAAGCTTCACTCTGCATATCTGGTCATAGAGTCAAACAACCTGCAGAGCTCATGCTGACAGAACTGCCCTGGGTCCCAGCATTTCTGAGGCTACATACATAGCTGCTGCTTAGTTTTGAACTGACTGGTGTATTTGTCTTAAGGCTACTGATCGCTGGCTGGTAAAACAGAAAGGTGATTTGATTTCTTTTTGCAGTAGAGGCTGGGGGAAATGGAGATATTCAGAACACAAGAAAGACTAAAAATGCCAGTGGAAAGTCTGCTGAGCTCAGAGCATTGGTTGTTTCACACTATTGAAAGGTGAAAGGAAGAAATCACTTGAGTGGGCACTGTGGAATCCCACTCATGGCAGGGTGGAGACCAACCCAGTGATAAATGCTAAAGGTCAGAACATTGCAGTCTAATCACTCTAATGTGATCCACAGGCTTCTTATCGCAAACACGTTTACTTTTTATTCTTGTGAGAGGCCTTTGAAAGGGCAGGGGAGGGAGTGAACTTCAGAGGCTGAGATCTGCTGACCTGGTACACGTTCACTTGATGCAGCTATAAGGAGTCGGACTGTGTTGAACTGCTGCGTTGAGCAATTTTGGAAAAGAGAACTGCTTCAAGTGATTTTAATCACTAGTGCCTCTACTTAAATGAAATTAAATCAGATTCTCATTTTGCTATTGTTAAATGTTAATAGTTTAATGTCAGACCTTAAAGAAAAGCATTTCTGATAGTGTTGGTTCTGCCAGAGTTACCCATGAAGCTGGGAGTACGTGAAATGTTTGATGATGATACCCTAGGTCCTGTGTTTTGAAATTAAAATATGTGAACCCATGAACAAAACTGATACGCTGAGCTTGGGGTTATTTGTTACTGCGTTTTACACTGAGAGGAATATGTGAGGAAACAGATTCTTTCCAGCAAGGGTTTGCTTGTTGGTTTAGAGAAGTACATCATGAAGACACCACTAATCTCTGTACCCAGATTCAAAAGTGATACTGGTTTAGCTGGGAAAGTGTAGATAGTCTGTATTGTTTAAGCTTCATTCTTGTCGCAAGAACTGCCTTCTGATTATTTTCCATCTCAGTTTCTAGAGGAAAATAATGGTTACCATGGAACAGAAATCTCATCACTTGCTGAAAATTTTTAGCTAGATCCTAGGACTTCTTTGTGCTGAAGGATTTCTCTTTGCCAGGGGCGTTCCTTTTTTCAACGTCATTACGCACAAATAAGAGATGTGTCCAGAGAGTGACTTTAAAACTATAAATACATGAAACCGGTCTGGAAGGCAAGGAGAGGAAACTAGTAAGCAGGGAGGACCCAAGGAACAAGTTTACAACTAGGAGAAAGAGAGTGAAGGTGGAGGTATCTTGGCTGGTGTGTCTGTCTGCTCTGTGGTATGTGCTCATCTTCCTCTGCTGCAGCTGCTCAGGGGCAACTGAGCTGAGGCTCAGTGCGGCTCATCCGAACTCAACCATGGGATAATCTGCTCAAAGGACAAGCCTTTGTAGAAACATGAAGGTAGGGAGAAGCCTGACTTTGTAAAAGGGAAGTTTTTATTGTTTTGCTTCAGATTTAGCCTTGCTTGATCAAGGGAAGGTGTTAAAGTCTTTTTTGTAGTTTTTTTGGTATACAAGGAATTTATTCATGCATTTATTCATGCGTAGTATTAGAGAATGCCACGGACACACTGCCTTTGCTTTGGCAACGCCATTTCTTTTACCAGTGGAGACATCCCTAGATTGTTCAAGAATTACTGTTGGTTTTGGAGACTCATTCTCAGTCTTGTCTTTCCTTTTGCTATTTAGTGCCTGAAGAACAGCTGCACAACATCGATGAGTACGATCTCAACGTCGTCCGCCTCTGTTTCCAAGCTTTCCTCCCTGATGAACATGGCAACTACACATTAGCTCTTCCTCCTTTGATTTCCAACCCCATCTATGACAACAGTAAGTAACAACTCAGTCAAATGTGTTCCCCCCCTCACATTTCCCTCCCCCTCACTTTGAGATGAAAAACACCGGGACAGATTCTGAGGTTTTGAGCTCTTCGCTAGCCCTCTGGGGCACTTTGCTGGTTTGGGACTGTTTGATGAATGCTTAACACATGTGGCAAGATAGTTGGCATGCCCCTAAGATGATCCCAGAGTGAAGTGTTGGTATGCTGGAGTAGGATTGTCTGCTCCTGCTTTGGGCCAACTCACTGGTGCTTGCTTAGCCCTTGTTCACATACGCAGTAATAACTGCAGGGACCAGCCTGCTTCTGGCATGCCGGGCAGTTAACATGGTAATGAGATAGATGGCTGCCATATGACTGATACCTTGTCCAAGGACATCACCTAGTCTGTTTCTGCTGGTGAGAAGTCTTGTCTTCAACTTGTGAGGGCTCTCTGAATGACAATATTCAAGAGATACTTGAGAGGGCCGCTGTCTTAATGCTTTTATATAGCCCTTTTGTATCCTGTTCAGTTGCTGTTTTCAGTGTAGATGAAGGAAGAGGGGAACGTTTGGCTGCATTCCAGAAGGGTGCAGAAGTACAAGACACCTCTTCTTAATACCACGTTCCACACTCTGTGAAACCTGACTTCTGTATGGCTTTGGTTGAGGATTTTAGATTTCAGCGTTTGCTGAATTTCTTCTGGAGAAGAATAGCGGAGGAGCTTAGGATCAACAAAAATCCTTTTTTGCACTGATTTTTATTTCTGCAGTATTCCCGAGCCAGGTAATTAAGGTCAAGATCCATTATTTTAGCAGAAGCTACGGCTTAATCTGAGATCTGCATTTGATACTATTGATCTGCAGAATTTCGGTGATGCGCACGTAACCGTTAGGAAAATGTTTAATATGAACTCAGGCATTTTTTGTATTCCTAGGATTACCTAGAAGTTGAAATTGGCTGAGAGCACTTGTAGTAATAACTTGGGCTGAGAAAGAGCTGATACACGAGGTTTGCAGCTACGTCTCAGATGCCATTTAGAAATATGCCAAATCATGATTACTCGTCTGTGTTGATTGACGTCATTCTTTGCTAAGCTGCTGAAATGACAGATAGCTGCGTGGAGGGGAAGCTTGGGTTTTAATGTGGGTATATGTGGGCAGACTCTGATTCACTGGAGGTATCTAAAATCCTCCATGTAACATAGCAGCAGTGTAAATAAGATAAGTGCATAACTGCAGCCACGAATCATAAAAGTTATGCTGCTTTTGTCTGAAACAAGAGCAGAATGTCTTAAAAAAAAGAAAAGAAAAAAAAGAAAGCCTTTGTAAATCAGCTCTGTTGTAGAATACTGAGTAAAGTGAGCTTACCACTTTAGATAAATGATAAAAATGTGTAGTACAGCGGGCTTGGGAATCCTGTGTTATTATTTCAAGCTTTTGCAGCCCTATTTAGATCAGAAGCAATAATATATTTAGAGCTTCCCTGAAAATCCCATTCTGGTTTTAAATCCAGCCTCTTCTTCGTTTTCTAACACCAGTCTCCTTGTGCTTTGGGTAGCGGGCGTAAATAAGAATAATCTGAATGCAACGTGGAAGCAGTGATGTTAGCAGAGACTGGAAGCTTACAGAATCCAGTACGAGAGGCAGTTTCTGTTTTCTGTCGTTTTATAACGTTAACTGGTTTTGAACAAAAAATTTCCCGAGTGGTGTGTCTCACCACCCCCAGAACTCTTGGGAAGAGTCATAGAAAGCAGCTCACTGTTTCTGAGAAGTTGGGAAGAACGCGTTGTCCTGCTGCTGTCGAAAGCGGCAACGGTTCTTCCTTGATAAGCTCGTCCTTCCACGGACTCGTCGCCGAGGACACGCGGTCTGAGGGGTGAGGAACAGGAACTGAGCAGAGCTGAAGAGAGGGGGAGGTGGGGATGTGAGGTTGGGGGTGGTTGCGGCGTGGCGAAGTGGCCCCACGGCCTGCTTCCCTCTGCGGCTCCCACCCAGCTCGCTGCTCCTGCCCAGCACTCCGGCTGATGGCAGCGGGGTGTCTGCTGGTCTTTCCTTTTTCCTTCCTTTTAGACTCCTTGACAGTAGTAAACAGAAAAAAAAAAAACAAAACAGCAAACCACAGGTTAGAACACCTTCCCTAAAACCTGTTAAAAAACGTAGAGTGCCCTGATAGCATACAGAAGTGAAACCAAGGTAAAATTAAGCTTCTCCTTGCAATTCTTAATTTACTCTTCCTTTGAAAAATGAACAACTACGGTGCCAGTCATATGATCCTGTACTGCTTCTGGTATGGTTTTCTTTCCCCTCCCTTCAAAGTTTCTGATTCACACACCGAGTGAAGCCTCATGAAGTCAGCGAGGCTGTAGCACCCGCTTCTATGGATGACGATGGTGATAATAGTCCAGGTAGTAACTGTGTGCCTGGGGTCTGGCTACCAGCAGCTCTGCTCTGAACGTAGCCCGTGTGGTGCTGCAGGTTACCAACACAGGGCCCTGTAAGCTCAGGCAAGGATTGACTTAAACTGGCCGTCCAAAGTGCATTCTCCATTTCTTAAGTGTGATACTTTGAGTTCTGAGTTTCCTCTGTGTGCATGGAGCAGGGAGCTGGACAGGGCCTACCTTGCAGCATCACATGGAGGGTATTTAAGTACATCTGGAGCTTTGATGGGGGCCTTGGAACAAAACCAGAGAAGATCACGGGACAGTGTTGTGTTGGGATTAGAGAGCAGGGAAGAATGCAGCAATTTAGGAGTGTGGTCACATGTGGTGGCAGAGAAATGGACGTCAGTTACTTTGTATGTTCAGTGGATTGGGGTTCTTAAAATGGGTATGTGCTCATACACTTGAAAGCATCAACACAGCACGTACCCACAGGAGGTGAACTTGAAGGTCTAGAGGGTTCTTCCGCTCTGGCCTTTTTGTTTGGTTTTTGATTTTCTAACACTTATGAATCACTAGATTGTGACATTAGTGCCCTTTTAAATAAATTGTGACACCACCCACGAAGTGGCGAGGGACCTGCTCTTCCTTGCTTTAGCTCTCTGTCCGCATTCACCCTGCAGAAAAGCTGCTGTTGTTGAACTGAGCCAGACACAGCAGTTGTGCTGGGTGTACTGGGAAGGCTCGGGCGTAGCCACCAAGGCTGTTCAGACACAGTGTGCAGGCTTTGGTTGTGTTGCATTTATTGCGATGTGCAGTGCCATCAGAGGCTGTGCAGAGGGCAGCTCTCCGGCCAGAACTGTGCTGTGAATGCTGCCTGCAGTCAGCCACAGTCTGGAGCTGAATTTTCAGCATTTTTGAGTGAAATCTGCTGCCCTGTGAGTGAAGGCCTGAATGTTAGATGGGGCAAGAGAGGAGAGGTTTGATAGCCGGATAAACCTATGAATAAAACTACAACCAGATACTTGAGGGTAATTTTCTTGACTTGCTAGCCCAGCATTTTCCAGAGAAGTGTGACTGCAACGTGTAACCAGTCACTCAGAAAACTGCTGTGAATTCTACAGCTTGAAGAAGGGCAGCAGCGCTGAGCACAGTTCTGTGACGTGGGGGAATATCTTGAGACTATTCTAGAACACTTAGGGAGTGTCACATCCCTCCCATAAGAGGAAAGTGGTTCTTTACAGGGAATGAGTGGCACAGCTGTGCTGGAATCTCTGAGATAAGTGACTGAGAGCAGTGAGAGTCATACTGCTTTGCTGACACGGGATCTGCGTGGAACATCAAGCCCTGCTGGAGTGATGTTTTTGGGGTGGATTTTGGGGTGTGCCACACTCCTCTGGCTGCTGAGTTCCCTTTGTGTACACGTTAACTCCCAGCACCTCCCCTTCAACGGAGGCAAAGTTACAGCGATTATTTATCATCAAACTTGCCTGTTTGTTTCCAGGAGCTCCCAACACAGCAGAACTGAGGATTTGCCGCGTGAATAAGAACTGTGGAAGCGTAAAGGGAGGAGACGAAATTTTTCTCCTGTGCGACAAAGTTCAGAAAGGTAACCTTGGCTAGGACTTCTTCCTCTTACTCCAAATGGCTAACACTACCACTTTCTAGCTGGGGAACTGAAACCCTGCCCTGTACTCCATGAAAGCGGTCTGCTTTTAGCTGAGCAGAATCAGTTTCAGGTTCGAGAGCTCTAAACACCTCTGAAAAACTCTCCGTGCCTTGAAGTCAAGCCATTTAATTTGCCTCTGAGTTCTGACTCCTTTCTTTGCTCCCCTCCCCACCTTTTCTGCTGCAAGTTCTCAGTTTTCTCCAGCTTAACAAGCATCTTCTGTTTCTGATGAACTAGATGACATAGAAGTCAGATTTGTCTTGGACAACTGGGAGGCGAAAGGCTCCTTCTCCCAAGCTGACGTTCATCGCCAAGTCGCAATCGTGTTCAGAACGCCGCCGTTCCTCAGAGACATCACGGAACCCATCACGGTGAAGATGCAGCTACGAAGACCTTCGGACCAGGAAGTCAGCGAGCCAATGGATTTCAGATACCTACCAGATGAAAAGGGTATGGCTCCCACTGGCTGGGTTTCTTAAAGGTTATTTTCAATGCGGAATTCTTGTTGATAATGAGCAGTAACTTATTAAGTAAGAAAAAAAAAAATCTGTACAATTATTACAATGTAGATTTTGGTGTTTTTTCTAAAACTAACAACAGCCAATCTGCTCTCTCTTCCAACGCAAATGTCAAGAGTTATGGTTAATAACACTACTTTGGCTTTTTAGAGTGTAGCCATATCTAAAATATTTTTCTTTAAATACATTTTTACTACAATAGGGAGCCACTAGACAAGGTTTAGAAACTTCTTTTTACAAATTATTTCAAGAGAATTTTAATTGACACTGTTTTTCCTCCCCACTCCTTTCATTGTAGATCCATATGGTAACAAAGCAAAAAGGCAAAGATCAACGCTGGCTTGGCAAAAGCTCATACAGGACTGTGGTAAGGAAAATACTCGTCCTCTTTTTGTCTGAGTGAACTTGACAGTTACAAGGAATCATTTTATTTAAGAGCAAACATTCAAAGTAGATTCGTGCTTTCTTCTGTCCCAGGATCAGCTGTGACAGAGAGGCCAAAAACTGCTCCTATCTCCACTGTCAACCCTGAAGGAAAGCTGATT
The DNA here is from genome assembly GCF_002078875.1 of Numida meleagris. Taxonomy (NCBI): domain Eukaryota; kingdom Metazoa; phylum Chordata; class Aves; order Galliformes; family Numididae; genus Numida; species Numida meleagris. The sequence goes on from NC_034411.1 coordinate 2,059,475, forward strand.
AAGAAAGGTAAATTTCTGCTCGTGTGTCACAATCCAGCAGCAGCTGGAAGCAGACAGCGTCTGGCTGCCGGGGGGAGAGGCTGGCGCTTCCAGGAGGGGGCACCGAAGTTCCCAAGGCAGCAGCAGTACCAGGCTCTCACTCCTCCTCAGCTGGAACTTTCCCCAAGAGAGCACTATAGTCCCTTCAACATAAAGCTTAAATGTAAATGAAATCAAAATGATATTGAAAGCCTCTTTAAGGATTACTTGCTTTAGTTTCTACTTACATGTAGCTTTAGTTAAGTACTGATTTTTCTCTAGGTTCAGACACTTTCCTTCAAATGTAAGGCTCAGTTCTGGGCCTCCCCATCTCTTTGCTTAGAACTTGTAATATTTTCTCAAGGTTTTCTTCCTGTAAGATGATAGTACTTTTGGCTATACGAAGTAAGCCCTCCATTCTTTATTTAAATGTAGGCTGTCCCCATGGAGGGGAATGAGGCAGGTCGCTTTCTTGTTGCTGTCCAGAAATACGTTGTACCTGGACAGCATTTAAGCAAGTGCTGGTCCCCAGGTAATCACATTAAGCTAGCACTGGTTTTGCTTCTTTTTTTCCATTTGTAACTTAAAAAAAAAACAACATAAAAAATGGTGTAAGAGTGCAGTAATACCTTTCCTTTTCACAGAACCAAATATATTTTCACCTCCACTGATGCTGCCTGGGCTAGGAACGCTGGGCAGCTCCAGTCAGATGTACCCTGCATCCAGCCAGATGACCTCCCAGCCTGCACAGCTTGGCCCTGGGAAGCAGGACACGCTCCCTTCCTGCTGGCAGCAGCTGTACAGCTCCTCTTCAACCAGCAGCCTGCTCGGCGTGCACCCCCACAACAGCTTCACAGCAGAGATGCCTCAGCCCAATGCTCAGGGCAGCAGCTCTCTCCCAGCTTTCCACGACAACCCACTGAACTGGCCTGACGAGAAGGATTCCGGTTTCTACAGGAATTTCGGCAGCACGAACGGGATGGGAGCACCGATGGCGTCAGCTGCAGACATGCAGAGCGCTTCCAGTAACAGCATCGTGCACGCCGCTCATCCGGGCAGTGCCGCCACAGCCAGCATCGTGAACATGGAGACCAATGACATGAACTGCGCCGGTCTCAACTTCGAAAAGTATACTCAGGTGTTAAATGTAAGCAACCACAGGCAGCAGCTCCACCACCAGCTGCCTGCAGCGTGTCCGCCCCTGACAGGCGCTGGCAGTGCTTCCTTCAGTTCACAACCAAATTCGGCCGATCCAGCCATTTACGGCAGCTTTCTAGAACAGGAAGTTTTAAGCGATTCGAGACTATCAGCCAACCCTCTCCAGAACCATCAGAACAGCCTTACCCTTCCAGATAACCAGTTCTATGACGCCGATGGTGTCCACGCCGATGAGCTCTATCAGTCTTTCCAGTTAGATACAAACATACTACAAAGCTATAACCATTGAGCCAGCTCTAGGCTGAGGTAGGCACATAGTTACTCCTTGGAAAAGCTCTAACTCACCCTTCTGCTGGATTCCCTGCTTTTTCTTTCAGAATGCTACTATGCAAATCTCGTGGTATAACTTATAGTTCTGTATATATCCATCAGCCCAAAGACTGGTGCCCATGGAGTAGCATTTGGGGTGCTGTACCTTCACAGCTGCTCTCAAACATTTTTATAGTGTCGGAAAAGGGAATTACGGATACTTAAAGCATGGGGGACAAAAGCTGGTATCTTCAGAAGGGTCAAATCTCCAATAATTCACAGGGTTAATATTGTCTGGAAATAAAACGTTTTGCTATGGAAATTAAATTAACATTTCGAAAGGACAAACTAGAAAAAAAACTGCACGTGGGCACTCTAGTTCAGACTCACCTACCATTAATTCAACTTGCTTGAACGGTTCAGGTTTCTCATACCCTCTTTCACATAAAATATTTTTCTCCTGAAACAACATCACGCATTGATTTTTTTTTTTTTTCGTATTTCACCGCATTCCATTTGCTTTCAAGGCAAATTTACTCTAAAGAAATTTAATGACTATGTCATTGTTAGATATGTTTTAAAGACCGGAAGGTTTGAGTTTTTAAATAGTCCAGCTCTGTTGTAAATGCATCACTGCACAAAAGAACGAGCAGAAAGGAAGGACTTCTCTGCACTTCATCCCAAGTGCACTATTTTAAATGATAAAAACCCTGTTGCTTTAGGAATGGAGCATGCTGTTATTTCTCTGGAATTTGGTTTTTTTTTTTTTTGTGTGTGTGTGTGTGTGTGTGTGTGTGTAGCCATGATGCACATTTTATTTGGAATTGCAGGAATGTATTGAGCCAAAGCACCTAGCTGTCCCTTCCCCAGATGGCCAGGCAGTTTCCTGCTATGCAAGTGACTGCTGACCGGCTCAGCTGCAGCTCCCCAACCCCCCCCCACCCCCCTGCAGGAGGTGCAATGCAGCCCACTCCCGATGCGCTCTATCGACAACACGAGGCTGTTCCAATCACTGCTAATTAAAGACAGCCTTCAGTCCACGGTATTGAGAACGAGAATTTCCTCTCTTCTGCTGGCTTCCCGGTCTCCGCTCTGAGGCCTGAGGTGTCTGGCTAGGTAAGGCACTCGAGTCCGTGTTAGGGCTTTGCTATTTTACTACTAACGTACGAAGCAACTCAGCAAGGAATATATCAGTGTATTTATTTAAACAGCTGGTTATCGAGGCAGATACGGCTTAAGAACCTGATTTTTACTGTTTAGCTATCTACAAGTGCACCAGGGAAAGAAGCAAGGAGTAGCATGCTTGGATAGAAAACTGCTTCCCAGGATCCCGGGTGCCCAGCTCCAGGCTGCAGCAGATTTCCTCACTTCTGCAGCACACCTTCCCAGGAGCGTGAAAGAGATACAAAGAATTCCATGCGTCCTTTATTCTTTTTTTTTTTTTTTTTTTTTGAAGTTCTCAGTGAGTACATTAAATGTAAACGTTTTCTTTATAGGAGGCTCTTTATAGCACGGTTTATTTTTACGGTATAATTAAATATTTTCAAAATTCTGTTGTTTGTAAACAAGTTGGTTTGCTAATTAAAAAAAAAACTGGTCACACTGAGTCCTGAGCTTCTTCAGCTTTCTCAGCCTCGCGACGCCGTAAGACATGGCAGAGAAGCCAGAGCAGGTGCTGGGCTTTGGGGTGCTCATCCTGGGTCTTCCTGGAATATTTTGTTCTGTTTGCAGCTGCTGGCCACAGTGTAGTGAGGAGTCCTTGGCAGTCAGCAGCTCTTTGTGGCACAGGAGCTTGACTGTGATGGGCAGAGGGGACAGCGGCACTCAACTCATGCTCAGCCAAGGGCATGCATGCTACAGGCACAGCTTCATGCAGCGGGGGGATGCTCAGGGTGAGCAGCTGTTTGGAGAGAGACAACAGCTTCATCCAAGTCCTTCTGCCATGAAGAAGGGTGATGTTAAGGAACACTGTTTGGCTCTTAGATTTCAGCATTTGCACAAAACCTGCTAGAAAACATCGACCTGTTTCACATCCACCACCGGAACAAAATTAAATCTTGCTCTTACTGCTCTCGCCAAACGTCCTATTGGAGTATTCACAAGCAGCTATTTTACATTTAAAACGAGATGAAGTCCCTCTGAGCACCATTTCCCCTCTGGGACAGCTCTCCTAATGTCTGTTGTGTCCACAGTCCAGCCTTGCTTACATTTGTTTCCTGTTTATGGAACTTGTCAATCATTTATGTCAAGAGATCACACAGAGAGTAGCCCGAAGTTCTCTTGTTTTCTGAATAGTTTCTGAAGCTTTCCATCATTCACAACGCTTCCCTTCCGGGCACAGATTAATATATGAGACAATTACTCCTAGAATCAGTTCTCCTAGCAGCCCTATAACTAAAAGTGAGAGAATCTTGCTGTCTGAATCAGGGCCCCTACAATTTTTGCACGTGAAAAATGGGAGCTTCTGAACAACTACTGTGCTTCCTTCACGTGGACTAGGAAAACAAACAAGGAAAGTTCTGACAGCCCGCAACACAGTATATACAATTTAGGCTCATGTTTCAAGACGAGTTTTACATGTGCAATAATGTGTTTTGAGCCTTCAACTGAAGTTACCACCTAGCTGTTCTACTACAAGGTCCTGGCCCCACCGATTTCAGGGTAACATCTCCATAATCTTTCACTACCTCCGCTTTTTTTTCTCTGGAAAAGAATTACCCTTTATTTCTGAAATGTTCGTTAATGAAGAGCCCTTAGATTCCAAACCTTAATTTCCTGAGAATAGTGCAACATTATTCTGTACAGAAACAGAAGCATTCTCTTAATGAATGAAGCAGAAAAGTGGCTTTTCCGGAAGATGCAAGTGGAAGAATTTTGCTACTGAGCAGGCCCAGGGCCAGCCCTGCAGCCCAGCTGCTGCTGCATCCATGCAGTGAGACCGATGCTGCAGCAGGCAAGGGAAGCAGACCCTGAGCAGGACAAGGATGGTTCCCTATCCCCCAGTCCCTGACACTCAGGGTAGCAGTTCCAGCTCTGCTGCTGCTCCTCAGCAGCCAGCCTGCAGCGCATTCCAAAGCATGGAGTGCTTGGACCTCCTGCAGAGCCAGCTCTGCTGTCTGTGACACATACAAATCCCCCACCAAAGCAAAGAGCAGGCCTTCCCTATTCCAGGCATGTTCCCAGGCAGCGTTCAACTAATCCAGGCATCCAAGGCCAGGTTCTACAGAAAATCTATGATGCTACAACTAGTCCACGAACCGAAGCTTTTTCTCTCCGTCTTGGTCTCTTAATACCAACATTCTTCAGAACATTTTGTATTTGTTCGCTCTTCTTTTGGGTTCTTGGTATCCCTGTTTTTCTCTAGAATTCCACCATGCACTATTGCCAGCAATCTGCAGCCTTACAGCGACTCAGGGAAATCCAATGCAAGGGGAGGCCTGTAATTCAGCCAAGAGCTGCTGAGGCTGCAAGCACCTCCCGTGGAGTTTCTACAAAACATCACTGGTGTTTTTAAAGGAGAGAAACCTGGTTTTAAATGTAACGTTTTCATCTGAAAACTCCTTTTCCCTTTCAAAAGTACTCTGGGAAGCAAATCTGCCCATCCCTGAAACCAACACTGATCACAAAGCAGCTGGCACAGAGCAGAATCCCACCTCCTTCCAGGCACGGTCCTGCATGAACAGTGCTCAGTGTCAGAGCTGCATTCCAGGTGATTCAGTGCTACCTGCATCCAGACAAGAAAGCTGCAGCATTAACATAAAAAAACAATAAAAAACAATAAATCAGGCTTGAGGGAGGGTGATTTTTAATTCAACATTCCAAACAGCACTGCATTAAGCACTTAGCACACCGTTTGTTCTTCTTCACAGATTTTTCAAAGACGACTTGTTATCAATACACTAGCTTACCAAAATCACTGTAAGCACAGGAGAACATTTTCTAAAAGCTGGATGCTAAATGAACACTACCTGTGCGAAGCTGACTCAAAGGAGCAGTATCCTTTGGAGAATCAACATGATCCAAACGTTCAATAAGAATACTTTGCAACCAGGTTGCAATACTGTACGGTGCTCACTGAACTGCTGCCGATGGAGGAGCTGTTGCGCCGACATCCCAACTTGTGAAGCTAGTTATCCAGGGCTGGAGGCCAGTCAATGTCAACGGACTAGAAGAGCAGGCAAAGAAGGTAAAGATCAGCAGATTTGGCAAGTCTCTTCCTATTCAGAAAATACCATCTCTGTGCTTGTCAGCTATAGGTTAATATGGGAAAGCAACAGTAAATAGACTGTGACAAGATGGACAGTAAATAGATGTGACAAGAAGGAGAAAGTGGCAGGAAACAGCCACCTTCTTCACTTTCTCCTTCTTCAGTGAGTGTCGTGTCTGGAGAGCATTCTCTGGGAGCGAGGTTTTCTTTACAAAGCAGAATTGCAACTACTTGTGCTACAGCAGCCCAGCATCTGTTGCTGTTGGGCTGCATTTGCAGAGTGTGCAAAGCTGCTACTGAGAAATGCGAGCCACGTGAGAGCAATGCTGATCAGCCCAGGCCAAGTTAGATGTTCCTGTTTTCGGAGGTAACTGAAGTGCCCTCTGCAAGCACTCTTCGTGTATTATCCTACCAAAGATACACAAAAATCTGCAAGTCTGTTCTGCAGAAAGCAATACGTAGACAGCTTTCTAGAAATACAGGAAAACAAGCACGTTGATAACTGGCTACCCAAAGTGAAAACTTATGTTTTAAATAGACCTTGCCAAACCACTAGGTTCGATGTCAAATTCAAATCTCTACATACATTCTTTTAATCAAAAGAAATGTTGTAGTTACAAGTTAGTATCTACCCTATCTGCCTCCAGTAAGTGAACAGTTATATTTAGTTTGAATCAGTGCTGAAAGAGGAAGTCAAGTCTTTCCTTTTTTTCATCCAACTCCTTTTTCAAAAGAAATGATGTAAACATAATATGAAAAGAAGAGGCTCTGTTCCAATGGATACTAATAATAAGTGTCATCAATTCAAGGTACATCCTCCCATCCTTCCCCTGAACTAACTCAGCAGAGGAAATCCCACCCGACAAAAGCACGTGGCAGCACGCTACAAACCACTATCTTTGCATACATGTCAAATTTTCTATTAACTGTGGTAAGAAATGTTGATTTAGTTAGACTAAATCCACTGAAAGCATCTCACAAATGCAACTGCGTTACTAATTTCCAGGAAAGCTGAAAATAACGAACAACTCACTTCTACATCCAGCTCCAGAATGTCAGTGGTTCTGTTCAGCAGGGAGCCAATATTTGGCTTTGTTCTTCCGAAGTCTCCGTGCACAAATTCTTTAATATAGCTAAAAATAGTGGTTAAGGAAAGGTCTATTTCACCACAAAGAACTCAAAAAAAGAAAAAAAGAAGAAAAGAAAGAAGAGAAAGAGAAGGGGAAGGGGAGGGGGGGAGAGGGGAGGGGAGGAAAAGTATGGTGGAAAACACTCAAAGCAAACAAATAGCGTCTTTTTCTACTCCTAAGCCAATTTACAGCAAGTATCGTGCTAAGACATTCCCTAACACCCTGCTAAGCCCATCCCCATCTTTAAAAGACTAATAATTCTCGGCTTTTGACTCCACTGACAAAAACTGTATTATCAATCTCTATTTCAAGTCTTATTCCAAAGTGAGCGGCATCTATGACTGAACTTCTGAGTCTAATCAATCCACAGTACGCACGATGGTGCATTAAATACTGTGGAAAAGTTGCTTTCTAGAGTCAAAATTTTTCAATTCAATTAAAAGGGGCTTAGGTGTACCTTTAACCAGTGCATTTATACAGGTATCACATACATCAGAACTATCAGAGTGGTCATAAAAAAAACAACAAGAAACCCACACAAACCAGTGACATTATTGAATGAAAGCCTGCATGTGAAATTCTGAGACATAAAAGCAAACCTCAGCAGTATGAGCCTGCTGAAGAGCAGAGATTTAGAAACACTGCAAAGATAAAAGCAGGGAACTTCCCGCTGCTTAAATTACCCCAGTCCACAATCACCATGAATGCGTTGTGTAACTGCAGCTGAGGATACGTTCCCGCTTGTGTTTTCAGACGCAGGCGGAAGTGATGCTCATCTATGTACTCAGACTTCATGGTGTGAATGATTCGACATCTTAAAGCCAGGGGCCTTCTGTGCAGAACCCGGAGAGGTGTATTCTGGTCCAGTTTTAATTCCTATCACAAGAGGCAAGAAAATAACTGAGGAAGGAAACGTGCGACGTACTGCACAGGTTGAGGTAAGGGCACACGGAGCATCAGCCAATCACATCTCTTCTTACACTGTGTTAAGGGAGTTGAGAAAGCTCCTCGAGGAAGGACTAATTTTTTTTTTTATGTTTACCAAAGGAAAAAAGAGCAGCCACCTCAGAGGCTGTATGAGAAGGCCTCATACGAACACCATGTAACGGAATCACAAATACAGAAGAATAACCTTGAAATCTCCGTGGTCATCTGTTGGAATAACTCCAGGATTTAAAGCCACACTGAGAGCCTGGGGCAATCTAAAATAAAATAAAAATCCCCCACACAAAACGCTTTGTCTGAAGTGCAGCTTTAGAAACAACAGTGAGGGTAAAAAGAAAGAAACTGGAACAAGATCTCATAACAGAGTTTTAAAAAGCTTATTCCCTACACTCACCCCCTTCCCCAGATAAGATGCAGCAGTTTGAAAAGCAACCTTTCAGGGAGCGGGTAGGCATGCTTAAAAAAATCAACCAACCACCACCACCAACAGTTCACACCAGTTGTTATCCTGAACTGTAGTGTTTTAAGTCCTCAACTGAGAGTAATTTTATGGCCAAGATCCATAGGCAACAGTGCAACGCTACAAAAACTGACGACACCCCTCCAGCAGCATTTCCACTCCGACCAACATTTGGAGGAAGTTCTTGTTAGCAAAGCAGGCCCGTTACACGGAGCACTTGGTTAGGCCTCTTTGTGCTACTTTCCATAGACCTTACAAACTCCTAACTGCTGCAGCTGTGAAAGAATGGCTTTAGAACACGCAGAACAAAAGACCATCTCCATTCCTCTCATTTAAACAACACATAATCTGAGAGAAAGAAAGGAGTGCTAGATTTCCCCCTCTTCCATTCACTGTTTTTTGCTATTGGGTCGACTGGAAGGGCAACACTGTACGGTAATTTGTCTTGGCTAACAGACAAACAACTAGAGTGCTGACATGGCAATGATGAAATAAGGAAGAGTGAGAAGGGGGAAGTGAAAAAAAGTACGAAAGTCCGTATAGCAAAAATAATCTTGATCAAAAACAAGCAACAGAGAAAGAAATATGTCCATGAGCACATGTATATAAACTCTCCTCTAAGACAGCAGGAAAGGTACTATATAAATTAGCAAAAAGAGCTACAGATACCTTGATGTTATCTAGAAATGCAATATGTTCTTTCTGTATAGTTTTGTCTGTCCATATTAAGGCACTATAGGTCTTTGTTTTTTCCTCTTCACCTTCCTTCATACGACCAATTGCCTCTCTAGACAAAAGAAATGAATTACATAGCATAGAGATAATCTTATAATGATGTGAGCAAGAATGCTCGCAAAACTCCCAAAGCATCACTCTGAAATCCCTTGCCAGTGATGATAAATACTGACCTGGTGACAAGCTGTAAATCTCGGACCTGTATTTTGTCTGAAGAGTTATTAATTGTCTGTGACATTAAAAAAAAAAAAAAAAGAATCAGTTAGCAAAACTGCTCAGTTAGAGAAGAAATACATACTGTATGAATTCCACGAGGTGCAAATGATTTACCTGCTGAAGTCCCTTCATTTCCTCAGCAGTAAAATGTATTCTATGAGGATTCACAAGCTCAATTGCAAAAGGCCTTCCTGGAAACGCACACAACCACAAAACATAAAAACACATGGTTCAAAATTCATGTTTGAATTTATGCAGTAAGGTTGGAAGGTGTGAAGATGGTCTGTTGTTATGCAAGCAGGGATAGGAACTTCTGGGTCTAGGGATGTAGCATCAGATGGAAGGAAAGAAACAAGGGACTTTTTTGGCTATTAAACCGCAGTATCAGCAATAAGTGCAAATTACAACTTCCCAGAAGGCATCTTGTACAAGTCTGTGCTAATTAAAAAATAAACTAAGAAAAAAAAGTTAATTAGCTTATTTTCTGTCACCTACAGCAATGCCCAGGTGCAAGATGATGTTAAATCCCACTCCCTCAGCTAAACATCTGTTGCAAGAGCTGCACCTTCTACGCTCAGGGCCAGGAATGATCCCCACTCTAAGCAATGCCAAGAACTGCACTACAAATCAGTCAGCAACTGGAACACATCATTGTTAGTTTTCACTTTTTCTTCTCCCCTCCCCTTTGGCTATCTACAGTAGATTCAGCATATTTTCCAATACCGACCTTTAGAAAAGCAGCCACGTTCAAAAAAACAATGTCTTCCCCACTCCCCAGCAACAGCAAAGCCAAGTACAGGGACTCAACAGAAAACAAGACAAGAATCTGTCTGACACCGAAGATACAAAAATAGGAAGCAAATAAAATATTTCTAACAAGCTGTGCTTTCCCACACATCTGTGTAGCCAAGGACACCGAAAAAGGCCTACTTTTTCTGTTCTTTCTGTGAAATGGTTCAGTCTTTGGGAATAAATACATAAGTATCACTAAAATGTTTCCAAGACAAAATTTCAAAGCATGTCTAGTCACACACTTAAGCACTTAGCCTTCAGCAAGGTCTATGAAGGAAGCTTCAGTTAACCATTTGGTTTGTTTCCGTGCTTTACAGAGGATGTTCCAAGCCTTACCATTGCCTAGCGTTCTTACATCCACATCTTCTCTTCCAGAGGAAGAAAAATTGAAGCCTGTAACAGATTTGAACAAGGAAGAGAAGAGTTTATTTTACATTTTTAATACTGTCCTCAGCTTTGAAAAGGTGAGACATTCTAAACTAGTTTAAAATATACTTCAAATAGTTATGTTAATAAAATGAAGCCTGCACTGTATTTGAACAAATCAGGGTAGAGTTACTGTTCATTTCTTCGGGTTCACAAATTTCTTGAAGAGCACTCCTAATTCTTCGGCCTGAACGTGACGAACCTGAATATGCCCAACCACGTAGTACCATCCTAAAGGAATCCCACTCACTATTTAATTTTGTTCATTTCTTATCCAGACACTCCAAGTCTATGAATAAAATCAAACTAAGCCGTCTTCATCCAAAACAGAACTTTTTATCCTTGAACACACCCAGTAGTTTCCATAGATTTCACAGAAATTACCTCTAGTTATGTACACCTGGACAGATGAGAAAGAAAATTCAAGTCCAATATGAAAGATAAACCGTATATTTCTTTTATGTTATTCAATCTATGAACTGCTGCGTGTTTAGCTTCCTTCATCAAATTCTTTCCCCCTTTAAGCTTTGCCTGAAGGAGCAAAGGGGAACGCTAATCTCTGCACTAGAAAGAAACTCTGCAGCTCTGCCCCAAAGGGTCTCTGAAAAACTGTTTCACTTTTTTCCCCCATACAGAACATACAAGAGCAGACAATGATTTCCATATTTTCTGTTATCCCTCACTCCTCCAGTCATGCTATGGCAACAAAACAACAGTGAGAAAATTTTCCCATGCTCCTGGTTATTTCTGTAACACTACCGGAATTTTCTGAGTTGGGACTTTCCTTGTACAAAACATGTTCCAGGCCCTTAATCACCTCCACAGCCCTTTGATGGTCTCACTTCATTATGTCCAGGTCTTTCTTGTACTGGGGAGCCCTGAACAGGACCCTGTATTCCAGGCATCACAGCTGAGAAAAAGGGAAAGATCACCTCCCCTGATCTGCTGGCAGTGGTCCCCCTGTATCATGGGTGTTCAACTTTTGGCTTGCATGGCCTGCATTTAGTGAATAGAAATCGTCTTGGGCTCCATGTGTGTAGGTTGCTCCAAAAGTAATGCCTCTTATTTATTTCCATGGAAACAACAACAGATACGAAGAGCACAATAACACTGTTTGACACAGCAAATTCTCAGCTACACAACGCTATTTTTCAACATAGTCACCGCCATTCGCTATGCATTTTCACCAGCGACGAACAAAAGCCTCCATGCTGCTCTCATCAAAAACTGCCATCAGCAGAGGTGACCCACTGTCACTACTACTGAAACACACCACCCACTGCCTCACTGTGCTCACATCCACTGTTTGGTCTCCATAAACATTAAGCAAGCATCGCTGGATTTCAGTGGGTGCCGTTTTTTTCCACAGGGAGGAATTCAAAGATACACCTTTGCTTCATATGCGCTTCCCTGTCAGACACCATTTTGTCAGACTGCCCCTCTGCTGCCATCTGACACATGGCAACAAAATGTAGCAGAATACTGGTGGAAAGATCAACCCCTACTGCCGTATCGCCAGCATCTGCCCCTGATGTTATGAGCCAACATAATAAAACAGGAGGCATTACTTTTGGAGCAGCCCCTGCAAAATATCCAATAGCGTTAATATATAAGTAACAAAACATTTTAATTTTAAAAATTTGTCTTAAAACGTTAAAAAAAGAGAGAGAGGAAAAAAACCATAAAACTAGTGGGATATGTGACCTTGCTTTTATCAAACTAACATGCCAGCCTGGTTCCATGGCAGAGGCTGACATTCTTAGTGAGGCCTCAGGGTGTTCATCAGAGAATTTTGATGAAATTTTACTCTACCTGTCCTTCACCCTTGACAATCATTGTTCAAAATGTGCGTACTGCCAAAAAGCAATGACATGAATAAGGCATGATTGTGAAACAAAAGACATTTTTCTCTGCTAAGGTAGGGAGATTATGAAAGTCCAGTAAAGAGACGTGATCAGTTTTGAGTTGTCTGATTGCAACATTCCATATGAAAATTTGCAGCTCATGTATTTATTATCAACTGAAAATGGTCTCGCAAATGTAAACTGATGATTTTTTTGTGGCAGTCTTGAAACCCCAAGCTGTGGAACAAGGGGAAATGGTTTCAAATTTAAAGATGGGAGATTCAGGTTGGATAAAGGAATAAGTCTTTTGCAGTGAGGGTGGTGAGGCAGTGGCACAGGTTGCCCAGAGATGTGGTGGAAGACCCCTCCCTGGAGACATTCAGGTCAGGCTGGATGGGACTCTGAGCAACCTGATCGAGCTGTGGATGTCCCTGTTCACTGCAGGGGAGTTGGACAAGATGACCTTTAAAGGTCCCTTCCAACTCTAAGGATTCTATTATTCTATTTTCAAACTCCTTCATCAAAATGGAAAGCATGACTCTTTGCTGCTCAGAGCCCTGTGTTTAGCCAGTGTATCACAATGCATACAATTATTTGCCATCACTTGAGTGATGGGTGAACCACGTTGGGCTGCATGTGGCCTGCAGGCTGAGTGTTGGACACGCCTGTCCTGTGTGGTTATATTGCTTCTCAACATTATTTACATGTATTTCTCATAGTCACTTGTCATAATTCTGCAGTCTGAAATCAGTTATTATGTAGAACTTGGCCTGAAGAAAAAGTTTGAGAATTTTTCTAGTATTCAGGCTAATATACCAACTGGAGCAAGGAAGGAAAGGAGGGGAAAGTAGTTCTAAAGATAGTTTTTCCTTTGGACTTCTAAGTCCGTAATTTCAAGTGTAGTATATGACAAATGATTATTTCATCTGGATAATCCCTGGATAAGCATTTATCTTATGGAACTCTACACACTGCAGAAAATAAAATTAATCAAGGTAAGAAACGTGAAATGGCTGAAAACTAAACAAGTATTATGGAATGCTGGTGGCAAAAACCATCAGCATTAGGAGACATTTAATGAATTACCAACTGTTGTGGAGTGTGGCTAGGCAAAAATACTACTGCATTAAGCCATAATGTTTGCATCATCGGGTCAACAGAGGAGATATTTTAGAATGATAAAAGATACTGTACAAACCAAAGTCATATAACTTCCCACAGACCGTAATTGTGTCGAGGCTTTGACTTAGATGGGTAAAAGAGGAATAAGGAAACAAAATGTTTTCTGTTACACCACTGTATTAACTGAGTAGCTATTAAGAACAAATATTTTAGTAATGATGAAAAATATGTACAGTAAAAGATTTCCTGGATACTCACTGTCTGCTTTGAATTCCGCCATTAGATGCTCTGAAATCAGTTCTTCCACTGAAGATTCCAGCTTCCGCTCCCCATCGATAATCCAGGGAGTTTGAGGTAAATTCCTTGAATATTTATTGTACCTTCCTGAAAAAAGAAAGGATGTTACCTATAATCATTCCAAAGCAATGGACGAAAGCTTCAGTCTTCCATATCATAACGCATTTAACTTTCATAGGAGCCTCATGAAAATAAATATACTTATACTTGCTTATACTTGTCTTACACCAAATTCACAGTCCTGTACCTACAAGAGTTTCAGTATCCAAGATAGCCAGCTTAAAGGTAGACTTGGAGAGCCTATGGCTGCAGTCAAACCTCCAGGTGAAACCACAGAAACAAAACTATATGAAGCCTGACACGACTGGGAATGAAAAAGAGGAGGTCCATGTACCCAGTCTGGGTAAACGTAATTCTAAATTGAGAAATTGTTTGTGGAATCAGAGCATGGTATCGAGCCAGCCTCCCCCATACCAAACTACTGCTGTATTTATGCCTGTCCACAAACATACATGTCCTAAGTAAAGAAGTTCTCACACACCCTTGTATCAAATAGTTCAGGTTTCAATCCCAAGTTCTGCCATTGCATGAATGTTTAACAACAAAAACAATGCTTTGGCTTATCGTAAGGAAAATCATGCTAGCACAATGTCTCAAGAATAAACTATTACAAATTTCAGGAACCTTGAAAAGTTGCTATGTAATGGGATTGCCATCCTCTGCTCAATTTGTCAAAGTCTCATATTATGTCACGCTGTCATGCAATCTCCCATGACCCGAGGACTCCTACAACCAAGAACCAGTCCAATAGAGGTGACCAAGATAAGCTCTCTTACTGATAGGTTTTAGAACAAGTGAAAATGCTCACAAAATAGGAAACTCATTCATAAAGAACAATGAGTAACCTACATTACCAAGTAACCGAAACCTTGCATTTTTTAAATTTAAAAAGGTCTTCAAAGTAGCCATGCATATTGTACCTGTATCTCTGTCACCTCAATTTTTTGGGGCTTTCAGTATCATATTTTCCTATATCTAACTATGTTTTCTTCCTGCATTTTGATCTGCAGAAAAGCCCACATAAAAAGATGGGGAAACTGACTAATAATGTTTCTCTGGGGCAGATAATGAAAGTACTATGAATAACCATTGAGAAGCTTCACACTGCTAAATTCTCTTTCCCTAAAACAGAAATAGGAAAATAATACTTTTTTTCTTTCAAGTCCCCATTCTGTAGTTTTAGCTTTTGATTTGAACAAGAGAGAGCTAAAAGCAAAACCAGTGTTTCTCAGTTTGACAACTTCTCTTGAACACCTAAAGAAAAATATTATTGAAAAATAAAAAATGAGTTCCGTGGGGAAGGGATCAGTAAGCACCAGCAATAAGGTCAAGAGGGCAGAAAAAAATGAAACTGTGCTAGAAAATTAAGATCCTGATCTGAATTAAACTTCTGTAATGGCAAATGGACTGCACTGTATTCAAGAAATTCTTCTGGATTTAATTCTTCATAAACTAAAGACAACATATGGTTGTATAGCAATATTCATCTCAACCTATAAACTGTAAATCACACATACAAAATTAAATCACTGTGCAACAAAGTAACCTGTAATAAAGCAGTGTGTTTGGAAAATGCTAAAAGGCACTGCATATCTTGAGTTTGCAAAAATGTACATTTAATTGCCTAATCACTAATTAAAAATAAGAAGTGGGTACATATAGAACACCAAATAGCCTGACATGAGAATACTCGATTTCGCATTTGTTCTTTTCGTTTGATGTTTATTCAGGATTTTTATCATCCTTTTAAACACAGTTTGTTGGTTTAAAAATGTATTTTTTTAAATAATCTGTCTAGGTATATTTATGCACATCACTGCACAGGGCTGAGGAAGGGTAGATGCTCTTGACAGAAAAGTTTATGGAGTCATCTCAACTCAGGGACATCAAATGTTGCTGCACTACTTTTCTTACTCAATTATTCCGGATGCTATCTGGGTTTAGAAGGAGGAACTGGAAAAAGCCACGATTTCTAACATTTCACTTTTGTTAATTACATTGACAGTTCTGGTGGAAGTAATACGAAGATAAATCGAGACAGTGAACGTTGCTAAATTCAAGTCAAAATCCAAATAAGTGAACAGCACTGTTAAGCATTTATTTAGTGGGGAAGTGCCTTTCCAAAAACCATGTATTACAATGAAGGGTCACATTACAACCGCAGGATTTGCAGGGATAAGGGCTCTCCCAAGGAGAGAGGGAGATTTAGCCACTGGGCAAAATTTTTCATTTCATAAACTGCTTCTGGAGCAGGGACACAAAGAAAGTTGTTTTAAATTTTTCACATCACGTGCTATAACATACTTCACAGCACATCTTGTACAGTCTTTAGAAGACAGAACCCTTCCAATCCTCAAAGCAAAAGACAAACAATAGCAAGGAAAAGTAGAATCTTCCTGAACACCCAGAAAGGAGGTGCACAGACACCCAGAAAGGAGGGCAGCAGCAGCAGGACATTCTCCCCTGCTACAGCTCCTGACATGAGAACCCCACCTTGGCCCTGATAGCAGCTCCCACCCCCACCAACCATACCCCACCACATACCATCTCCAAGTTTAAGTTCACAAAATAAGAGCAAGGAAATAGTTTTGATTTTAACATGTTGATCTGCAATTACTAATCTTTGACAAAATCAGGTCTTCAGCAAAGGCAAGTTAAGTATAATTTCTTCCCCTTTTCAAGTCCACTCTTGGATACAGCTAGATTTAATTATTTGCTCCTTACAATTAATTACAGGAATCAATAGATAGCAAGAATCTCCTGGGTCTTGCAGCAGTACTATAAAGTTATGTTTAAGACAATACAGCAGCACAAATAAACAGATCACTTTACCAGCCACAAAAACGGCACCATTATTGCACTGAATTTCCAGAGCAACACAGAGGTTCTTCGGTGAACGTGGGGGACATGGAAAATGCCTGCATAAGAAAAGATGAGAAAAAAACTAGCAATATCAAAACATAACAGAGTATCACCATAGCAATACTGACATGAAGGACAATGGCTTCAGTTACAAAAAAACACACCTACAATATAAACTCAGTATTCGCATTAATAGCTGGAACACAAAGTAAAGAATAAACATTAAGAAAATCAAGAACAGCATATTGCAAAATACACTTTTGTTAGTCTGTCATCCACCATTATCAATGTGTAACGCTCCAAAGTGGGCTAATAAGAGATACCATGCGATAGCTATAGAAATAATGAAACTAAACACAGCATGAAAACCAGCTTCACCATCTTTCACTAAATCTTTGCTGGGAATCCAGGAAAAGAGCTACAAAGACTTAGTGCAGTTAAACGTAGTGCACTACTGAGAAAAAGTCTATGGATATCTTCCCACTGATGGAGATTTTTTTTTTCTACCATTTTACAGCGCTCAGTATTTTCTTAAAATTCAACTCCTAATATTTTGGAAATATGCGGGAAAAAATCATTCATGTAAAGAGGAGTTTGCCTTACAAACTCTAAGGTTCAAAATTCATACGAAAGGTCCACGACTTCTAAATCTCTCCTGTGGTTTTGAGGATGTACATGAAGATTTTTTAATGTATGTGACTGGCAATGGTACAAGAAACTGTTTTCACTTCTAACCATTCTTAACCCCATGCCAGACCAGAGACCTGCAGTGACAGACTGCTGCAATTGTACAGAACTGCAGCAATCTTACCTACAGTTTCTCCTCTGTAGTGCTCCTGGCATAATAAACCAATGAAGCACTTTTTCTAACAGGAAAAAGACCACCATTTGCATCATGTCCAGTTTTCCATTCTAACATTACTCTTTAAAAAAAATAAAATGAGAATTATATGTTATTATCATATAGAAAATGCAACACAGTTTAACTAATAAACTAGCAGAATTAAAACTTTTTTTATAGACACCTTTCTACTACTGACTTGCCCAGTAATTTCCTGCCCATCCTCATTCTTTACAAAAAAACAATAATAACTAGTTTCAGCGTATACTTACTTGAGAAAATCCTCTTCTTTTATCTTCTCTAGGGCTTTTATAACTGCCATTCTAGTGAAAACAGACTGTACAGGGAAATAAAAAAAAAGTCAAGAAGAGAAGCTAAGATAGGACATGCCTAAAAAAGAAAATAAAACTTCAAAACATACACACCACACACTCCTCACAATGCAGTTTTTTCACTTATGTTCTGTGTTTTCTTATACCTACTACCAGTTCTGTATCAGCAAGAGCTCATTATGATCTTATCTCTAACAGGGCAACAAAGAGCAATGCTTAATTTGGCCTGAATATTTCAAGTAATTTCACTCACAATATGAAAGCAATTCAGTCACTGCAGCTGATGGATCAGTATGTGATGACTATTGTTGAACATTTAAATCAGTGCCAGAAACTCAGAGAATTAAGATTTGACCAAGTAGCTCAAGTTTGCTCCTTTGCTTCTAGAAGAACTAGTATAAGTTTCTTCACTTTGTTTTTACACAGGAAAAAAAAAATAACGAGGGCCACTCAATTTCAGCAAGTCTAAAGTTAATTTCATGCTTCCAAATGAACCTACTACAGCTCCTTAAAATATTCAATTGCTAAGTCTGGCCTTTGGTTAGCTGAAAGAAAGGCTAAGCATATATCTGGAAACTGTCTTATTTCAGATGAGATACAAAAGTGTGCAAAAGCAAGAATATGAAAAAGTAGCACTTGGTTGCTCAGGTGAAAATTTGCAAGAGATTAAAAACAAAATCCTAGATCCGTGAAAATAAATCTAAACCAAGATCTGTATTTTTAAGAGTTAAGTTCCTACACACCAGTCTCTACCTCAGTGTCAGTAGGCAACTAGTTACTCCAATTTCTTCTAGACTTGAATACACAGTTTTTTTTACAAAGCTCAAAAGTTCATTCACACTCAGTAGCAAGTGTCCTGAATGGTAGGGCTTGGTAGTTCCTGAACCGGGGAAAACAAGTAACCTCACTGTCTCAAGCAGCATCAGTTCACAAGGGTAAATCAACAGTAAAAGCAGTAATAATAGTACAAATTGTGGCTACTGCCATGACTATCATCCTCCATGCACAGCAAAGTGAATATGCGTAAGAAATCAAGCATGATGGGCACATTAATATGCTATTCTATACAGACAGAAGAAATGAGATGGGCAGGGAAACATGATTGTTATGAGACAATAGCGAAGATGTTCAGAGAAGAAAAAACGACCTGATGAAACAAACACAACTTACTGTACTTAAAATAGCAAGAACAACAAAGGCAAAACTGTAGCTTGATCTGCTACCATAACAACTCTATCACAGGCTGCCAAGTCACAGTATCAGAGGGGCCACAGAGAGTCTCTAAATGAACCTCCTTATAAGCATAATGTCAGCTATGAGATCAAACCATGTTGCTCAGGGTTTTATCCAGTTGGGTCTTGAAATCCTCCAAGGATGGAGCCTGCACACCCTCTCAGAGGGTAGCTTACTCTGCTGTCTGACTGTCCTCACGGTTTTTTCCTGTATCTACTCCGAATCTTATCATTTGACACTGTCCCCCACAGCATCCTTGTGGAGAAGCTGGCTGCCCATGGTTTGGATGGGCATACACTCTGCTGGGTGAAACACTGGCTGGATGGCCCAGAGAGTTGTGGTCAATGGAGTTAAATCCAGTTAGCGGCCAGTCACAAGCAATGTCCCCCAGGGCTCGGTGCTGGGGACGCTTCTATTCAACATCTTTATCAATGATCTTGATGAGGGCATTGAGTGCACTCTCAGTAAGTTTGCGGATGGCACCAAGTTGGGAGGGTGTGTTGATCTGCCTGAGGGTAGAAAGACACTACAGAGGGACCTGGAGAGACTGCATCGATGGGCCAAGGTAAACCGTATGAGTTTCCACAGGGCCAAGTGTCGGGTCCTGCACTTTGGTCACAACAACCCCAGGCAACCCTACAGGCCTGGGGAGGAGTGGCTGGAAAGCTGCCTGATGGAAAGGGAGCTTGGTGTGCTGATGGACATGGGCTGAATGTGAGCCAGCAGTGTGCCCAGGTGGCCAAGAAGGCCAATGGCATCCTGGCTTGTATCAGGAATGGGGTGGTGAGCAGGACTAGGGAAGTCATCCTGCCCCTGTACTCGGCATTGGTGAGGCCTCACCTCAAGTACTGTGTTCAGTTTTGGGTGCCTCAGTACAGAAAGGACATTGAGGTGCTGGAGCAGGTCCAAAGAAGGGCAACAAGGCTGGGGAAGGGCTTGGAGAATATGCCCTACGATGAGAGACTGATGGAACTGGGGCTGTTTAGTGTGGGGAAGAGGAGGCTCAGGGGAGACCTCATTGCTCTCTTCAAAGACCTGAAAGGTGATTGCAGTGAGAGCGGGGCTGGTCTCTTCTCACTGGTGACAGGACAAGGGGAAACAGCCTCAAGTTACACCAGGGGAGGTTTACATTGGATATCAGGAAAACCTTCTTTACAGAAAGGGTTGTTAAGCACGGAAACAGGCTCCCCAGGGAGGTGGTTGAGTCACCATCCCTGAATGTATTTAAAAACCATTTGGATGTGGTGCTCGGGGACATGATTTAGCGGTGGGTTGTTAGAGCAGTATGGTTAGGTTGCGGTTGGACTTGATGATCTTTAAGGTCCTTTCCAACCTGAGCAATTCTATGATTCTATGATTTCAACTTACGCCCATTGTTTCTCATCTTTCTGACATGCAGTGCAGTGAAAAGCCTACTTTCCTCAACAAGGTCTCTGCAGGTACTAGGGGTGCTTCTGTCGAGTCCTCTCAGACGCGTTCTTGAGGCTGAACAAGACCAAGTTCCTCAGCCTCTCCTCATAGGGCATGTATTCCAACTACAGCTATCTTACTAGGTCCACTGCTGGATTCCCAATTTACTGATGTCTTTTTTTCCACTGAGGCCTAAACCTGGATGCAATCTCCATACAGCTGAGGAATATAATCCTGTCCTTCAATCTACATGCTACATTCCCATTAATAAAGCCCAGGATGCTGTTGGCCTCAACCGCTGACAGAGATCAGTGCTCTTTCTCAGCTTGCTGTCTGCTGCTATAGCTCCCAGGGCATCTTTAAAAAAGCTGCTCCCAACCTGGCAGTCCTGAAGCCATGCTGTTGCCAGATTTTATTCCTTCCCAGGCGTCAGACTATGTATTTGTTGCAGCCAAATTTCACATGGTTCCCATCCACCCATTCCTTCAGCTTTCCTAGGACACTCAGAATGGCAGCTCTGCCCTCAAGTGTATCTAGAGGCCCTTTCAATTTGCTGTCATCAGCATGGTTGATGAGAACGGACTCCTCCAGGCTTTTGATAGAGATGCTAAATAGCAGGGATCCCAGGACAGATTCATTACAGTACTCATCATAGGCATCCAGAGAGAGTATGACATCCGTTAACCACTACCCTTCAAGCCCAATTATCCATTCAGACCATAAGTCTGGTGATGAGTGCTGGTACATGGAAAGCAACAGAAAAGTCATGCAGCTCAGGGATTTGGAAAAACAGTGAAAAATACTGGATTACGTTCTGGGAGTATTTAAGTCTTTGCTCTAGCACAGACATCCTGAATGCCTTCAGGAAAGCTGTTCCATGTCTATCTAAGAATAAACTAGAGACAAATGCACTTCCCTACTTCATAGGAAGATGAGCTGGAAAATGCTTAAACTAACACTAGGTTTCGAACGTTTTTACTTAGAATCCAGCTTTCATTCCACTTCTGATTAACACATCCCTTGATACCAACTTCAAGCATAGCTTCTTTTTAAGGATGAGCCTCTGATAGCTCTTCAGAGACTGTATTTCTTCCTTTACATTTTGTTACATCTTGTTACCTCTGTGGTTTCAGCAGCTCCTGCTGGTTTAGCTCCTTATGAGGGATTTCCCTGCTTTTTAAGGAAAGCAGTGCAGCAAGCAGTGACTTATGACAGTACAAAACTTCTAAAAAAAAGACTTGTATTTATTTGTCAGGTGGAGTACAGTAGGCAGAATTCAAGGGTCAGACTGCCTCCACCAAATCACGAGAAAGAACAAAAGGTCTTGTACAGGCTTCTGACAGAAGCTACTTTTTCTCCCCCTGAGCACACCTACTGTCCTACTCCCATCAGTCATCAGTTTACCTCCAACTGTTCTTTATTCTTACACACCCTCTTTTCTCATAATGATTATGTGTGTATTCAGGGTCTGCAGCAAGTGGCAAGGTCTCTTTTCTTTCTTCCCCTGCTCCAGGAGTGGACAGGATAAAATCATCCTGCAGGTGCTGTATCTTTCATTCAGATCACAGGACATGAAAACTGTAACGTGATCATTCTCTTTCACCTGCAGTCTCCTTTTCACAACATGACTTATCTGAAATGTTTCACTCACAGATAATTTGAGGATCATATTTTATACTACTTTTAATGCAAGACACTCAAATTCTTCTATCTTAAGGGCCGTATTTACAGAGAAAATTCCTAAAAGTATTCATTTGGACAATCTGGAAAATGAATGAGCTAAAGGAAAGCACGAAGTTCTTTGTTTTCCTAAGCAGAGAAATGTTTAGTGAATAAAAGGAGATGGCTATTTTCAGATAAGTAAAAATTCGAAGAGATTTCTAATGCAGGAAAAACAGACATTAAACAGTGACCAAATACCCATATAAGTTTTTTGTTGTAGCTTTTGCTGTGAAATTTTGAATGTCAAAAAAGAAATACAGTAGTGATGAGATCCTACCTGTTTGTTCTTTGCTGGCTTGAAACAATCTGGACAGACTGTGGCTCTAAATACAGAAATGAAAATTAGCCGATAATCTTACAGAAAAAGCAAAAAACAAACAAAACAAAAAACGGAGATATACAGAAGTATAACATTTAATGGCCTTTGTACCAATATATCCAACATCTCACTTCCATAGCTCAGCAAAGAGCAGATTTTAAAATCAATTTTATACTAAACCACAAATGGGGGAAGCTGCGCATTGCTTGATGTAGAGCTAAATCACAAAGCACTGGAAGCCTCTTCTGCTCTGACTAAACCAAACGCATCGCACTTTTGAGATAGAATGGAAAAGCACATGAGTTTATCTCTCAGTCCTTTTCAGTCCTTCTCAGTAAAGGTTATGATTAACATTCTGCACAAGGTATGCTGACATCCTGAAATCTATTCTTACATGCACACTGCGAATTAGACATTTCCAAATTAGACTTAAATTGTTGCTTCTGGATAGGAAAATTCAACTTACTATGGAAAAAAAATATCCCCAGCTGTTTGGTATCATTTGTGCTTTGCCTCTTCAAAAGGAAATTCTTGGCTGTTTCACAAAAGCGAAAGCCAAGTCAGTTAAATGTTTTTTTCTGAGTACTGTAGAGGAAGTTGCTGCTCCTATTAGTGGATTTCTACGTACACAATTAGAGATGATTTCTAGCCTGCAACACAGTTTATCAATTCTATAGACTACACTAGACTATAAAGAAGTAGGTCTGACCTCTTGCAGTTTCTGTACAAACAACTTCCTGGACGGTTTGGGACACAATGCATTGCAAATCCCCTCTTCCAGAATTTAAATACAAATCTCCAAATATAAACACATATAACAAAACATATACAAATATAAACAATATAACAAAAGCCAATCGATCTTCCATATCATACCAAGGGTCATTTTAGCACACCCACCTACACGTAATTGTGTAAGAAGGGCTTGAGAGGGAGAAACTGCAGATGCCATACGAGTATCCAAAAGCATAGCTGGAGTTGAGAGGACTTCTCCAAGTTCAGACAAAGTCTTACTTTGCTTCCATATGACTGTCATTACTAACACTCTGACAATTGCCACATTTCCTTATTTACATTAAACCTAAAACACTGCCTCAGAAATACGCCCACAGCCAACTTTCCAATATGGAGATTGCCTCAGAAACAACCATGTAATTAAGATAGGCAATACGCTGTTACTTCAGAAAAATGCCCAATCACTATCTAATTATCCCACAAAGAGAAAGCAAATAAAGGGATATCATCAAGTCACATGGAATAGACCTGAGTACTTCCTTACAGTTTTCTATTCTACAGATATTTCGTTTGATGCACCAGCATGGGCACCGTAACAGGCTTGGCATTAACATTTTTGAATGGTCACAAAATGGCAGTGAAAGGGTGAGATGAAAATAAGAGCTGCTAGGTTTCAGTGGAAGGAAGACCACTACAGGAAACCAGGATTGATCAAATGAAGTTAAGCAAATAAGAACAAAAGTATGCTCAATTCTGAAAATTTGGAGTTTTTACAGAACTGCAGGTAAAACTGTAGTTTGACCATACTACTCTACCTCTTTTTTGCCTAGTCTTGAAGATGCTGGAAAGAATTTCAGCAAATGCTGATAATCATTTCTTCCTAATACCAGGTCATCAAGCATGCATTCCCTCACCACCGTGCCCCTATCCAATAGATAAGAAGGATGCAGTTGCTGAAAATCAAGAAGATGGGAGATCAGGCATTCACAAATTGCCGGATGAGATAAAAGCAGGGAAATCTACAAATGCTGCAAAGGAAATCTCTAGTTTCCAGAGATGAAGTCACTACGCAACACAGAAGTCTGAAGGGAAGCCTCCTTCTATCCTAGGTTTTAACTTGCAGTAGGAGCACAAGAGATGAAATTCAGTGAAACTCAAACTTTGCAGGAAGCACCAGCAAACACGAAGATCGAATCTAATTATCCAGAATATAACTACTGCTAGATTTTGAGAAATCAGACTGAATGGTAAGCTAAACTCACAGAAATAATTTGCTTCTTTGTGTTGAAGAAGGATGTGTATGGCAGATGCTCCATAGGGCCAGCCAAAAGACTGTGTGAAGTGGCCAGGAAACTTGTTTCTTCCCACCCATCCATGAGAAGGAAGAGAGCAGGAGAACCTAGGCATGACCTCAAAAGATGCCCTTGACCTCAATGATGTGATCTGAATTTATTTATTTTTAAATGATACAGCTATATTGAAAAGGGTAATGAGTTTGAAAAGGGCTGAAATTCAACAGCTGATATGAACATTCTCCTTCCAGTTCAAATCAAAATTCAGGATGATTTTCTTTAGTGTATTTAAAGCACAGAATTAACCAGACAGAAATGGAGTAACTTTAAGCTTTGCATCTCTATCTGAATATGAGGAAGTTTAAACGCAGGCTCCATTCTAGCTTATAAACACTGCATATTCTCATCTGTAGCAAATCCAAACCGACAAAGTTGTACAATATTTCGAAAAAAGATCTTATGTTATTTACATCAAAACTTACAGGAAATGGCACTCCTCATCTGTTTCTGGGTGAGCAAAGACCACGCTAACTTCAAACAAACTCTAAATTAAAAAAGAAAAAACAACAAGGGTGGAGTATAATACTTTGTTAAACAAGCCAGGAGGATATTCTCATATACTGTAATGGTAGGAAAACAGAAAAGAGGTAGACAAAAGAGGAAGTAATACACTTATTCTACAATATAATATAAAGAAATACATTAAAACTTGAGCCATAATACCATTTGCATTTCTGAAGTACTCAAAGATGATCTCAGAACACTTCAAAAACATGAGTGACCCATACATCATAGATATTGGCCCCATTCTGTACAGGGAGGATTGAGTCAGAGGCAGTATATACTCAAAGCCTATTATGGTCACTAAACTTAACATACCTTCTGGGAAAGCAGTGCTTAGTGTGGAATAAAGATAAAAACCCTGTAGCACTCATCACTGTAGAAATTTGTCAGGGGCTTCGTTTGCAATGACTGGATGGCCTTGGGGCAAAGAAAGGCAACATGTCCTAGTGGACTGACAGCTAGACTAGAAACTACTGTAATCTCAATTCTACCCCCAATTCCCTCTTTGGCCTTGGGCAAACAACACTCATTACTTCTGTTCTTCAGATACCAGTATATCTCAAGAGGGCTATTGGAAAGATTGGCTAATATTCAAGTGGCTTGTAGATAAAGAGCACTAGAAAAGTAACCTTTATGGTACAATGGTGTCTGAAGTGCCTAGTGTCTAAGCCTTGTAGGGCTTTTGCTAACTTGGTATGTAAGAAGTTTGTTTCTTCTTGGATCAGCTTCAGGGTGACTGGGTGATTCTTGCTTCACTAAGACAAAACGGATGCTTTGAATTAGTACTCCTGGGAAAAGATAATCTGCAACTACTACAGAAGTTGACAAATCAACTTAAAGACTGAACTAGTCTAGCCATGGGGTCAGTCCTACAGCTGATGACAATAACTACAGACTGCTTTGTCCTCAGCAGGACTTTTAGCCATGCTTCCAGAGATTTTACAGTCAAGATGATAGCATTTTTGGACTTGTCCGACAACTTCTGAATGTTGCATCCAGTCAGCGCATTTCAGAAACATTTCAGGAATGTCTGACAGAATTCAAAAATTAAACTGTGGTTTGAAAAAAAAAATCCAATTTTTTGTTCACTAGCACTGCAAGTTCCAACATGCCTATCTCTAGCAGTCATTAAAGTGAGCAATGACTAGTCTTTCCTCCTTTAGTATGTTTCAGAAATATATTCTATCCGTAGAATTTAACATGCTAATAACCTATACAATTTATCTCACAGAGCAGTAACAACGCTGGCAGTAAGGGGAGAGCAAAGAAGGAATATATTAAGAATAAGAAGGAATGAGCCTCTGGAAAACAAAGATCCTGAAAAATTAAAAAATTGGAAAAGTCTCATTGGTAAAAGCAGAGTGGCAGCCCAAGAGCAAGAGACTTCGGAAATACTACAATGGTCCCATTGTATGCCATGATCTCTGTATACAGAAATGAAGATTGGACCTGTTGTCATTGAGACTAGGAGATCTCAGGTTAAAAGAACTCCTCCCCTCCTTCCCTCTACAGTGAATGTAAGTACAACTTAAATGTTAATGAGGAAAAAAATATATATATTTTTCTATCTATATACACACGTGAAAAAAAACCAAATACACAGAAAAGAAGTGTTTTCTTATTTATACAACACAATACCTTTCCATCAGTGGGAACACCCAACTCCTCTGACAACTGGGGATGAATAATCCACTTATAAGCTTCTTTCAGCTGAACAATGTCATCCTTTGCCAAGGAAAGGCCCAGTTTTCTGAATAACATACATAAAGAAATAATAACTTGCACAGGAGTCTGTCAGAGATAGATACCATATGATATTTCAAGACAAACTTACGTAACTAGTTGCAGGTGAACAAGCAATGCACAAATAAAAAGGACAAACATGCAAAGAGCACAGCATGAAAGAAAGGCTGTTGCAAGGCCTCTTATAATTGCAATGAATCCTTGTTTTGAATTAATAAAAAAAGATGTCGAGGAAGCATTAAGGCCAGACCAGGACTCCAGGTAAGATGCTTTCCAGTAAACACAAACTTGTGCATGCTGACACTACTCAGCATGGTAAATCATACCAGTACGCTGATCCCATTTAAAGTAAATCTCAACCCATTAAAAGGAACAGTTCTAGTTTTTTCTCCAGACAGATCAGTGAGATGATCAGCTCTATGACCAGACACATAAGTATTTATGTTAATACAAGAAAGATAGAAGGTACATGCAGATGGAGCTAGGATCCTTATTATATCAACATCCTTATTAAAATAACATCTAGTTCAACTTTAGTAAAAACTTTGTATCCAGATCGTGCAGAACAGCACCGGTGCTACTTGCTGAGTATCCTCTCATCCGGGTTCCAGATAAGATAATATCATGTTTTGCCCTGTTTCTATATGCTAATGTTTCTTTAATTAACAGCTTAAGAATATGTTCTTTTCTTCCCTGTGTGAGAGAACACGCCATAGTTTCATGGTAGATCAAAAGTTACCAAAGCCTTTTCAGAGTCTACATGGAGAAGAGATTGGGAAGAGATTGAAATCCTTTGTTTTAAAGCAAAACAAACAAACCCACAACACTAATGTAAGACATTTTTCTGTTGTTAAAGGGATGATTCAGTCCTTCATTAAAGGAAGGACATGAACTTCAACAGACACAAATTTAAAAAGGGACAACGCCCAGATAACAATCTCAGTTGACTTTGCTGGGAGAGCTCAACTGACTCTGTAGGAACAAGATCAAGCCTTGATTCCCATGTCTTGCCTATGCAAAGAAAAGTTAAAAGGAGCAGATGCTGGTAAGAATGCCAGCGTACGATTTCAAACCTCTTGTTAGAGAACTTGCAGAGCAAAGCACTTGTCCTCCTTCTACATGAGCAGAACCAATGACAATATCTGCCCTATAGAGGTTAATCCTGTCTGAAGCAATTTAATGAAACAGTGGCTTTAAAATTAGTCTCAAAATAGGAAATGATTCAACTGTTACTCTGGCTTTCTATGAATATCTTGAAACTGTACTTCCATTCAAGATGGCTTCCACCAAAGAATAATCCAGTATCCACAACTAAATTTGAGACAAATGGATTTCTTTCTTCTTGCCCACAAACGCAATCTATCCATTCAAAATGGCTCTGCATGTTCTCATTTGGCTGGGAATGACAGTGTCCTGGATTAGACGAAGAATCACCCACTTAAATTTTTATCAAAACACTGAGGATAAAAGAGAAGAGCGTAACTTGCTCTCACCACACTACTATCTGACTTACAATCTTCAGTCACTATTCATGTAAGCTAAACCTCACACAGTGGCAAAATGAAGAGGTCTGTATTTCACTGTCTTCAGGGCATAATAAGATTCTGGTTCACAGATGGTATCATGGCCCATCTCAGAACCATTAAGTTCATTAAAAGCTGTATAATTGTACAGACAGCCTCCACTTCAAATCAAAATGCCACGTCCTAGCTATTACCACGATACAAAGGAAATGAGATAAGAAACTCTGATTAAGGTTAAACCAGGATGCAAAAAAACAACCCAGATGCCATCTTATCCTTTGTAAGCATCATGTAAACTTGACAATAATATCATAACAAGACGATAAAATTAACTTTTTGTCCGCTCAATATTTGTACAAGAGGTGTACAATATTTGTGAAGAGGTCTTGTCAGACAGACAGCAAAAGCTATAGACGATTAAACAAAACAAAACAAAAAAGATATAGAATGACCTGGGTAGAAAAGGACCTCAAAGATCATCTAGTTTCAACCCCCCTGCTGTGTGCAGGGTCACCAACCACTAGACCAGGCTGCCCACAGCCACGTCCAGCCTGGCCTTGAATGCCTCCAGGGACGGGGCATCCACAACCTCTCTGGGCAACCTGTTCCAGTGCGTCACCACCCTGTGTGAAAAACTTCCTCCTAATATCTAACCTACATCTCCCCTGTCTTAGTTTAAAACCATTCCCCCGTGTACTATCACTATCAACCCATGTAAACACTTGTTCTCCCTCTTGTTTATACGCTCTCTTCAAGTATTGGAAGGCCACAATGAGGTCTCCCCGGAGCCTTCTCTTCTCCAAACTAAACAAGCCCAGTTCCCTCAACCTTTCCTCATAGGAGAGGTGCTCTAGCCCTCTGATCATCTTGGTGGCCTCCTCTGAACTTGTTCCAAGAGCTCTGCACCTTTCTTGTCCTGGGGGCCCCAGGCCTGGACGCAGCACTGCAGATGGGGCCTCACAAGAGCTGAGTAGAGGGGGACAATCACCTCCCTCTCCCTGCTGGCCACCCCGTTTTTAATGCAGCCCAGGATATAGTTGGCCTTCTGGGCTGCCAGCGCATGCTGCTGGCTCATGTCCAGCTTCTCATCCACCAGGACCCCCAAGTCCCTCTCTGCAGGGCTGCTCTCAAGGAGTTCTTCCCCCAGTCTGTACAAATACCTGGGATTGCCCCAGCCCAAGTGCAGCACCTTGCATTTGGCCTTGTTGAACCTCATTAGGTTCTCATGGGCCCACTTCTCCAGCCTGTCCAGGTCCCCCTAGATGGCTTCCCTTCCCTCTAATGTATTGACTGCACCGCTCAGCTGATATAAAGCATT
Organism: Numida meleagris; assembly: GCF_002078875.1. Lineage (NCBI taxonomy): Eukaryota > Metazoa > Chordata > Aves > Galliformes > Numididae > Numida > Numida meleagris. The sequence continues at coordinate 2,089,088 of NC_034411.1, forward strand.
AATATAAATATATATCAATACAGCACATTCCAATTCTGAATTTACTTTTGATTAGCTTTAAACGTACAAAGTAAATTGAAGTCTTAGCCAAGAACATACAAAAGCAATTCTACATATTCCACAACTGTTAGTTGAAGCAACTTTAAATAAAAGTAGCTGTTTTGATCTTGAAAATACGCTATTAATTGCTTGCTGAAAAATTTTTCTTAACATAAATATCTCAGCAGGACCATAGCATTAAGTGGTATCTCATTTCAGCTATGCTGAAGAACAAGTTGTAGTAAGTGTATCTCTCCTTTCTCTAATTCTTTGGGACACTGTAGTAGACATGATGTGAGAGCTGCCAAAAGAAATTACTCACCCCATTTCCTGTTTTACCAGCAGCCAAGCAGCATGCTACATGTCATCAGCCAAGCCCAGGAAGAAGAGAGAAAAAAAAATGCAAGTGAAATTAAAGCTCAAAAGTTCAACTGAGAAACAGCTAGCAAAATAATAATAACAACAACAACAATAATAATAATTCAAAGTTTAAAAAACTCAGGTCAGTAAGGAAGCATTAGGATTTAAAGTTGGCTTTTGCTTTAGGAGTGAAAAGACAGGATTAGTGTTTGTTCTTTTCTTCAGAGACCGAAAGACTCCCCTGCTCTGCATGTGTGAGCTCTTCCTTACTCTATTACTCATTCTCCCATCACTACACTCACAGAAAAATAGGTAAGCTTTTGGGGAGCAGAAAAATGAATCAATTTTTCATCATGTCTATTGGAAGCTTAACACATCTGCAAAACAAATAATTGATTATATGGCAGAGAGAGTGTACTATCCTCACATGAGACACTCTAAGTAATTTAAATGAGTTCCTACGACAATCTGACATACATGGAACTGTGGGTAACAAAAAGCTGTCAAAGGAAAAGACTTGAAGATAAATGATTTTTTCCCACTATGCTAAGCTAACTTTTCTTGTTTCACAAATATTTGAATATTTTGCTATTTTTCTCTTCCACTTGCTGATTTTTGAAGTGTTAGTCAACACAGTCCTTCCAAAGCTATTATGTCATATTATTCTCCCTGTTCTCTACCTCTTTCAAAAAGCTTTCACTTTTTGTGCTTCTTCCTCTGCATCTCCATTTATCACACCTGAAATTCATCCTACATTTCAAAAGAACAAGTTTATACACCACACAATGTAAAATGTAAAAGAACCCCCCTCTTTTTTCTTTTTTTTTTTTTGCAGAACAGCTCTTCCATCTGAGAACTAACTGAAGATAAACAGGCAAAGCTGAAATTGTTATGATTGCAGTATCTATGTACACTAAAAGTTTAAATCCTGAATACAGGAAAAGCTAAGGACCGTTTCTGTCCTACACTGGCAAAAAATTAGGCTTCCCTTGCTGGTAACACTAGTTCAGCACTAAAAAAATCCCACTCCTTTTTAAAACTTTCCTAGTGATACAGAATATACTCACACATCTGACTAAACTAAAACCAAATTAGTATTACTGAGTACTAATGAGCATTCTGTCTGCTACCAGAGAGACCCTGGACATGACACTAAAGGCAATGGGAAGTCTCAGATCTCTGAAACAAACTGCATAAATTTCTAAGACATCAGTTCTCAAATGGACAACCAAGTCACCTCAAATCCCATCTAGCTTTAAAACAGATAAGGTTGCAATAAAAGCACTTCGAAACTTGCTATTAACACTATATGTAGGAGAACTGATAGCCTAGTTCAAGTGCAACTAGCACATACAGAGAAGTGAAAACAAGTGCCTAAATAGATGCTATTTGAAAATTGATCTGGCATATTTAAAAAAAAATAAACACACAACAACAACAACAAAACAGAGTTAGCATCCATAAAAAAACCATGAAATAAATGACATACTTGATCTTTGGGTAATCATGAACCTTTTCCCTGAGGACTGTCCACTCATTTACAGCACACCACTTAGTTAAGGAGATACAGGCTGAATATGGAAAAGCTGAAGAACAGAAGGAAACGCTACTAGAAAGCTGAAAGAGCTGTTGGTAATAAACACTGGAATTCACTAACAATTATTTATTACACAGCATACAAAGGAAATGCTAGAAGACCTGATCTGAGAATCTTGAGCAGACTCCACCTCATATTCTCCTTTTCATTTCCCAACTGACCTCCTGTTGTTTCGTACAAATCCTTTGTGAATACCAGCTTCTGCAGCTCCAGATATACTACTTTGAATGCAGGTTCCAAGAAACAATATTTGCTTTACATGAGAGACCATAACAAAGTTCAGGGACATCACAAGGTCTCTATCCAACCTTGTGCTTAAGGCACTAACAGTTATGAAATCAGACCAGGTTGCACAGGGCTTTATCCAATTAGGTCTTGAAAACTTCCAGTAATGAAGACTGCTCCACTTCTATGAACAACCTCCTCTAATGCTTGCCTGTCTTCAATCCATGCTTTATAAATACTTCGTTGTACTCTGCTGCCCACCTCCAGCAGCCTTACATACCTAAAGAAACATAACGTGCCAGGCTTCTTTAACACATCAGTGCCCAAGAAAGAAGATCCTGAACTTAAGTGTCACAGCCAATGAATGGAACTCGGCAGTACAACATTAAACAATAGTTCTAACAAACATCAGAAGCAGAATTAAAATTACCACTGCTAAGAAAAGAGAAAAATATAAAAGTAAGCACAAAGAAGCCACAGCCTTAAAATCGGTGCAACGCTATCAGATTTGAACAAAATTTAAAAGGACCAAGAAATCAAAGACTTCTAATGAGCACTGTTTATGTCAAAAGCTTCCAAAAGTGCGTCTTTCCCAAACTTTGCTCTGGAAAGCTTGACATTTTAGAGGTGCATCCCATTGCAGCCTCAATCACTTCTCTTTGTATTGACATACTGATCCCATATGATGATCTAGTGCTGCTTCTTTGTAATTTTTCAGTGATTTAAGCCTTATGTTTTTCTCTTTGCAATGCATTAAGAGTGACTGCTATTCATAGAATCGTAGAATGGCTTGGGTTGGAAGGGACCTCAAAGATCATCTAGTTCCAACCCCTCTGCCACAGGCAGGGTTGCCAAACCACTAGATCAAACATTATATCAGGTTGCCCAGGGCCCCACTCAATCTGGCCTTGAACATCTCCAGGGACAGAATATCCACCACCTCTCTGGGCAGTCTGTTCCAGCACCTCACCACCCTCTCAGTGAAAAACTTCCCCAACATCTAAACTAAACCTCCCCTCTTTCAGTTTAAAACCATTCCCCTCGTCCTATTACTATGTACTTGTGTAAAAAGTTGATTTCTTTCCTATTTATAATCTTCCTTTAAATACTATAAGGCTGTAATGAGGTCTCCCTGGAGCTTTCTCTTCTCCACACTGAACAAGCCCAGCTCCCTCAGCCTTTCCTCATTGAAGAGGTGCTCCAGTCCTCTGATGATCTTCACGGTCCTCCTCTGGACCCTCTCCAAAAGCTCTACAATCTTCCTCTGTTGAGGGACCCAGACCTGGATGCAGTATTCGATGGGGCCTCACGAGGGCAGAACAAATCGCCTTCCTGGCCCTGCTGCCCCCTCCTCTTCCGATGGAACCCAGCATACCAACGGCCTTCAAGGCCACAAGCGCAAACTTCTGCCTCACGTTTTTTCATCCACCAGGACCCCCGTGTCCTTTTTGGCAGGGCTACTCTCAGGGAATTCTCTACATCACACTGAAAACAGACTTTACTAAACTGAAGTTAACCAAAATTTTAACTTTGACCTCAGATGGCCTTTGCATGAGGTCCTCAGTTCTGGCAAAATTGATACTGGATACAGATACTCAGAAAATCTGCACTATGTTTCCATTTCAACAAAGTGCCTATCGGTGCAAAGGCAATTAATAAGAAAAAAAAAATCTCCCCTGAAAACTTCCTACAAAGAAGCAACGACACCATTCTCTGTTCTTCCTCTACTAACAATTACAGCACATTAAGATTGACAGTATCATGATTAACTAACTGAGCCAGTACTCTCTACATGCAGTCTGAACATCCAATCTCACCATCTTCACAGAAGCTGAATTCCAAAGTCAAGCTGTTTGGCTTGAAACAACTACAACGGAAAATTAAAATCAGTAGTTCTCAACCAGTGGACTGCAGGCTACTAGTACAGAGTCAGAGAAAAGTGACTCTATACACTTGTCATACAGCCATTTACACACATGCAGTGAACAAAAAAACACTTCATATCTCCAAAGTAGTGAAGATCACTGATCTAAATTACTCTGCATTTTAAACCCCTTCCTCTAGCCTGAATTATGTCAAAATAATGTCTTTTGTCAAGGAAGACATGAAGAGGTTGGAAAACACGTATCAAGCTTTTCAGAGCACAGACCGAGTCACATCATCTTTTAGTTGAAATCAGAAGGAAACACGTCAAATACCACTTCTACATGCTGATAGAGGAACTGAATCAAAAAAATGTCTTCCTTTGGTACATCTAAAAGAATGAGGGAATCTTAAAAACAGTGCTAGAAGTACTAGGGGGAAAGAAAGATGGTGGGGAAACCACACAGACTTTGTTAGATACATGATACACAAATCAGCTCATTACTGAGCAAAATAAATATAGTTGTACTGATGGAATACTGTTTACTCAAAATCAGTGTGATTCATTACACTGCATATGTAGACAGTATGAGTAAGACTGCTTCACAAAACACCTTGAGGTATATTATAATCTTGTTTGCATAATAACCCAGACAAAATCATAAATAAAGAGTTTCCAGCTTTATATCCATGAAAATACATCTAAACTAGAGAATGTGACCAGGCCTAAAAATCTGCATCCGAAAATGCCAATTTAAACAATCATACAGGTCTTGATTTAAAGCACACTGTATGTTTGGTAATCAGCTGGGTGGCCAATCTCACTCCCTTTCCCTGTTTTATAAGAGCAGAAACAGAAACTAGAGAAAACTTATGTGTGTTACTAACTGTGCTAAAATAAGACCACAGGACAAATTTCACCTCCTCTCTACTGACTTCAAAGTTAAAGATAATTAAAGGGGATTTAAAATTACTTTTCCCCTTCAGTTAAGAGGAAACAGTAGATTAGGGTGCTGTGAGCACATAAGTCAAAAGATCCCAAGTTATAAATCACATTCAGACAATCCCTCTACTTGTGTGCCTTAATTCCACAGCTCTGCCCTTTCCCAGTTGTATGCAAAGCAGGGGATCAGATCCCTCTACTTCATAATTACGTTATGTTTGCAAAGTGGTTTGAAAATGAAAGATGCTCATTACAGAGCTCAAGCCTGCAGGGCAATACTTAAAACCAAACATATTTCTGAAGTACACTAGCACAGGCACTGTATTGATTACAAGCTGCGGGATATTATTCTAATGCTATCTGAGGAATCACAGTGGCAACTGTTGAAACATCACGTGCAATTCCAGCCACAGCACTTTTTCTCTGTATTAGAAAAGAGCTTAGAGATGGGGAATTCCATGATGAGGTACACACGGCCCTACAGGGAGTAATGACTACACATGCTATTTGCATCAATGTCCTTGTAGCAAGTACCAGGATGATGGATCACAACCGAGACTACAGACACAGCTAATAGTCACACTTTTGAAGGGCATGACTCATTTCATATTATAATACAGTTGTCTGACATAAACTTGGGACTCCTGTATTTATGATTTATTTCAATCAAATATCCTATTTCTAGAAAGAGGTGATAGCTTCTGTACATTACAGATACAAATACTATGCAAATGTTAATTTTATGTCTCCCTCTTCTTCAGTTCCTATCCTACATTTTAGGATTAGCAGGATGACAACTGTCATAATTAAATTAGTTGAAGGTAATATTAAAGACAGTTCCTGATTTTCTTTTAAAGTAAGTCTGAGAAAATCTGCATGTCATACAAAAGGTGACCGGGAGGAGGAAGGTTGTCTTTGGGGTGTCCTTTTATTATAAAATTATGCATGTTCTTGCAGAGCGCAACTCAAAAAAATTAAAAGTAAGATTTAACAAAAGATCATAGTTTCAACACAAAACATCTTGAAATACACCCATTTCTATCACCTGCTGCTTTTCTGTAACTATAAAGCGGGAAGTGTATTTAACAATTTTTTGAAGTGGTAAATGAATAGGTGGTAAGCAAAATCCCGTGGTTTTAAGCAAGTTCTTTCTCACCACCACTATCAACCATTTTCACCTCCTCAGTTAGAGCACAGCTATACAAACAGCTGATTTAGCATTTGGTAGGACTGAAGGTGTGGAATAGAAACGACACTAGAAACCTTCTAATGCAGCTCCCAGCTGAATCAAAACTGTTTCCAAAGAGAACAGATGTGTTTTTGGAGCTTCCCATTCATTCATCTCATTCATCTTATTCACCTCTGGACCCAAATCATATCTTTTATTGCCTTGGTTGTACCAAGCACTGTATTATTGTTTGTTTGCTTGAACGTAAGAACGAGAAACCTTATACAGAACAGATGGACAGGTTAAGAATTACATCACTGCACTTTTTATCAAGTTAATAATTTACTGCACTTAGAAGACAGTTATTATAAAGTAATAAATCTGTGTTTCTACTAAGTGCATTTGCCAAGATCGTTTTCCCATTCCACAATCTCAGGGGATCATCAAGATTTCAATCAGCAAGAGGAACTCTTTGTAGCAAATTATTTTCTGCTCTCACTTGCAACCAAACCTGCCTCAAAGCAGACAGAAACGCCCTACTTGTTCAGACCAGTAGAACACCAGTGAGCCAGAACTGCAGTGCAATAACACCCTCTACCGAGGTATTATGGTACAGACCCATAAGCAGGCTGCTGCACAGTAGCATCTAACTTTTCTTTCCTCACCTCTTAGTTATACACATAAGCCATGAGGAGAAATATCTTAAAGCTAGATAAACTGTAACTGTCAAGCCAAATATGCATAACAGAAATGAATTAAAAACTTGATAATATGAGAGTTGCAGTTGAGACTCAAGCCCAAAAATTGAGTTGATCATTTTGTTTTTCACTCACAGACAATACAGTCTGTGTGTGACATTACAGTTCCATTCTGGAACTGGAAATTGAAAAGACCTGATCATTGGCACCCTGGAAATAATAGGGCTTCTCTTTTATTTTAAAGAAGGTTACACTTCTTTGGTTAACTCTGAGCACAAACCTGGGGTAATTTTGACCAGCATTTGGAGTTCTACATGTGCATGTGTCCATATACTTAACTAGCCTAAAAGTGTTGGTTTTTTGGTTGGGTTTTTTTGAGTTTTGTTTTTGTTCTGTTTTTAATAAATCTCATGTCTTGGATGACCATAAAATGAAATGAGAGTAGTAAGAGTTTATCCAGACAGAAAGCAAAAAGCCATTTGCTCTGGTATTATTTTACCAGACACAGTGGCAGCTGAAGTGACCAGCACAAATATGCTTATTTTGGGATAGGAAGTAGGTAGTCTGATGTGCAATCAGACTTAGAACATTCATTAGCACAAGTTACTACACTGGCGTTTCCTCGAGAGGTAAGAACTAACAATTCTACTGAACACTAAAAACTGTGCAGAATGAGAGCAAACTTCATCACAGATTTATATGCAAATCAAAGAGGATTTATACTAATTTCTGCCACATTCACTCAAGTTTATACTACTAGGCCTTAGTACAGGAGGCACCTATCTTAAAGAGTTACATGTTGCTTTTTACAAGAGAATTTTTCAATCACTTCATCCCTTCATAGTAGAAAGCACGGTAACACTGTAAAACATCACATAACTGTCGCTTTACTGATCAAGTTACAATATGCCTAATAGTCTCCCTCAATCTTCAAAAAAATTATCAGGGATACACAGGTATCCATGCTATCATTATCTTATGTAATTAAATGACTGAAATGTAAACAATTTGAGTTTCAAATGTAAGTTAACAATTCTTAAAAATTTAAGGTAAGAATTGCTATCAAAATCAGTACTTTTGTAACTACAACAACTGTAGTGTTAAAAATCCAGACTTTCAACAATGCCCAAGATAGGTGACTACCAAAATATGTATTTTTTACAGCATTTAAAATGCTGCAAAGTTAAAGAGTTCATATTCAAACTTCTTCATTTCTACTGTGAACTACTAATTATCATTTATTTCAGGAAAGGCACCAGCTGTGCTGCTCCTTCTCTAAGAAGATCCTCTTTTACTTTTTCAGATGTAAAGTAACTCCCAGGCTAAATGAAAACTGAAGTGACCCAGACACCTTATTAATTATTACAACTCTTAGCAAAAAGGAAAGAGAGAGCAGACTACACTTCCAGCAAGGTTTTTTTGGAATGATAGCAATTAAAAATCAAACTACCTCCAGTCTGTACCTTCCACAGTTACCTTCTTTAATACGTGTTTAATTTATGAAGGAATATCTGCAAAAACTTACCTCCCTAACAGACAGCTGTGGGGGTAGTGACACAGAAAACACAAAACTGGTGAACTGGTAGTCAGCAGAATTAACTTTTTCACACATCTGGAAAAGAAGAATTTTAATACTGAACTACAGCAATGGAACGGAGTTGATAATTTTTTAGGATACTCTTTTTTTCTAGCATAATCACTGTAAATGCATAGTAATACACATTCAGATAGATGCCAAACATACAAACTAGGCTAACCCCTAACAACATATTGAAATACAAGCCTGAAAGAAGATCTTACTAATGATCTCTGTTCTTATTGGTGTGTGACATTATGAAACAAGAAAACTCATTCTTTTAAGGCTAAAACTGTACACACAAATGTTGATGTAGGCAATTATACCACAGTGACCACAGGCTAGAAGAGTTGACTCAGAATATTCTTCCTCATGGCACAGATAAAAATGTTTATTGTCATAGAATTGTAAGTTCCTGCGATAAGACAAGAATAAAAAGGTATTCACAGTAATGATTTGGTCAATCTTCAAAATAACAGAAGACAATAAAACATTTCATCTTTCAGTTTATGACAGAACACTTACATTTTCTCAGGATTAGTATACAGTTACTACAAATAAGCAGGATCATCATCGAGATGTCTACTGTTCTTTGATATAAAAATCATGTTCGCCATTGGAATTAAAGCAAGAACCCAAACACACATCAAATGTTTTAAAGGACGCTAGTGAAAGGTGATGGCTAGATGACACTACTGGAAGGAAGCTTAAACACATGGAGAAGAAAATAAAATTAATGTTAACAAAGACTAATTATGAGCTTTCAGGACGAAATCAGCATTTTCTTGTGAGAGAATCAGATTTTGTGGTGCCTTAATAAATGTGCTTGTGCACAAGAGCATTTTGTGAGATCTTCCATTGTTACAAAAGAGATAACTCTGAAACGAGTCTTAAAAGTAGGTTCAATAATATATATACTCTTTCAATGGACACACAAAAAAAAGAAGCATCCAACAACTCAACAGAATCTATGTACTATGCTCCCTTAGTCCTATTTTGAGATATATTCATGTTATTAAACTGAATTTGTTTCTATTAAAACTCAGTTAAACATCTCAAATGCAAGTGGGATTTTTTCTAGCTTGTACTTTGGTTTGTCGCATAAACAATTGTATTGCTCAGAGATGATATCTGCAACATGCATTATGTCCACACTCTCTCTTAACTCCTTTTTCCTTCATTATGTGCAATCTGTTGTACCATCAAACACATTTTCTTCCTTTGTGGCTTTCTAAATAGTCCTATGTGGTAAAGAATTAGATAGATGTTTATTAGAAACATACAGCTAAAGAGAAGAGCACGGCATTTGACGCCTCCTCATTTTGCCTTTACATAGCAAAAAGAGGAGAGAGAGCATCATTTACAGTGAGGTTTCACTTGTACTCTAAGCTCCTAACCTGATTATCTTTTCTTAAAAGTATATGCTCCTGTCTTCCATTCCATAGCACTTAGGCTATTCTTTTTGAAGTTACATTATAACAAACCTTGGATAAAACACGGTCACACAGACAAATTTTATTGCCCAGCTGCAAAATAGGTATGCAAGCACTACGCCAGTGAGCAGTCTGTAGTTGAGTGGTGCCACCTACAACTCAAATATTCAAATCAGGTAAATGTTTCAGTTTGGTTTGCTCCTACTCTCAATTGTTTAACTGTAGAGTGTTTCTAATCACCAGACCTATACTGCAGGCCCCAACATACAAAAGCTCCTAAAAAGTCCATGTATAGATTAAGAACTGATGATTTACCTTTTTAACAAAGTCAATCTCGCAGAACTCCTGAAGAATTCCCAAACACACATTGCAAACTTCCACAGACGAGTCCTCCACAGCAGCATTATCATCACTAACCAAAGGAATCTGACTGAGCGCTCCATTCCGGTTCAGATCATCAGGCCCTTCTTCCGTGTGTCCAAGTCTGAATCGCTTACAAGGTGGATCAGCTACATCAAAGCAAGTTGTATCTTCTTTTTCTTGATTACCTTTCAGGAATTGTTTCAAATCCTTCATCAAATCCTAACACAAACAGAGGAATTCTACTGTTGTTGACTTTTCCTCTCTCATTCAGTGCTGTTAAAAGCACTTACAAACACAGGTTTAAAAGGCAGAAGAAACCACCTGTAGCTTTAGTCTTTGTGTATGTAATTAACAACTTGTCAAATATACCAAAATACCCCTGCATAACAAAATTGTATTTCAATCAAAATGTTACCCCAAAAAATTGACTTTTGCTGAACAGATTTCTTTACTGTCCAAGAACACTGGAAACATTTTACAGACTGACTTGCAGAAATGCATTCATCTTCAGCCTCGTCACTATTCAAAGAAAATAGGTGTTTATTGCCTTTTTGCCATTCAGATTACCTAAGAATTTAATTCCTCCAACACAATTAGCCCACACAACGAAGAGAGTTGGCTACCACAGTATGAGAAGAAAATAAGAGCAAATAAATGTGATGGTGAAATTAAAGACACATGACGAAGTACACATCTCATTCATTCATGTAATGAGAAGCTTACGAATATTCATGGATGTGCTGGTGAGGAGAGAGAATTAACCATATATCCGAAATTTAGGAATGATGACAGGTAGAGGTAACAGATCAGAAAAAAAATTTATTAAAACATCTTCAATAACAGCAGTTATTGTGTTGTTGCAACTCAGACGAAAATTGGGTAGAGCTGCAAAAGAACGATAAATAGCACACAGAACAAACACTTCTCAACGGACTGATAAAAAATGAAAAAGGATAAGGAAGAAAGATGTGAAAGAAGAATTGTGGAGAGTCTAAATTTGAATGAAAGTGAAACAATCAAGGCAAACACAGTAAGGTGCAAGCATAAAGGCAACACAATAGGGCAGGTACACAGAAATAATGGGCCTACACAATGAGAACTCTAAGAATCAGTATGGTGGAGGAGCAAATAGCCAAAAACAATTAGAGAAGTGTATAATAGAAGAACACAGGCAAGACTGATTTTGCACAACTGGGAAAAAATTTGGAGAATACTGAATTTCAGCAGGAAGGTCAGCTAAGCAGGGTGTCTACTAACAGTGTTTGAATGAAAACGGATATCCTTCACCTGTGCCGTTCGTTAGCTACATCCCTCAACCAATTCTGCTGGAAGACGGAGCAAGCACGAGGCAAGAAAGTTTGGTGCATCCCCTAAGTCAGCTGCAGTGACCCACAGCCCATTTGCTACTTACTGCCTTAAAGGAAAAATGAGGGAGGGAGCTGTCATAGCTACACCGCTTGAGTGATAGAGCCATGCTGTGCAGAAGTTGCTCTGTCCTATTTACTGGGGTTTCCAGGGAACACACAGCAACTTAATGAACCTAACACGGGGATTCTTCTACTACACCACTACCATAATTTCTCAAATTTGCACAGTTTAGCAGTCATTCCTTTTAACTCATTTTGCAAAGAGCTTTCCTCTCAGGCAGAGTCCAAGAATACAAACAGCATCCTTTTCCTCCAAGGAGTGCACAAATAATACTGCATTCATACGGCCAGATGTTCTAATTAGAAATACAGAGAACAAACCTTGTATGGATGTCTATACAGCGTCTGTGATCCCACACGGCAGAACCTGAAAATACATCGTGGGCATGTGCCAGCGCCCAGTAACAGCTGAACAATCGCTCTGTCCTTTTCTGTTAGAGAAGACATGCTAGATAATTCTAAAATTAAAAAAAGAAAAAGAAAAAGAAAAAGGAAGAGGCTAACGACAAACGCAACTCAGCAAATCGACAACAAAAGAATTCATTCAACTCCCACGGAGGTACCCGTGGTGCGAGGAGGGCGAGCGAACCCCGTAACCTCACACACAGCAGCAGGCCGCACGCCAACCGCCGGCACGATGCACGGACCCTCACACGGGCAGCCCCCGCCACGCAGGACAGCGCCGAGCAGGCGGCAGCAGCGGCACAGGCAGCGCGGCGCGGGGCGGAGCGCGTCGATAGGGGCTGGCGGGCGGAACGCGGCGCCGGAAGGCCGCCGGTTCGATCGCTCGGCGCTGCGGCGGCCCGCCTGCCGGGGGCGGGAGGAGGAGCGCGGCGGGCCGGAGCGGGCCGGGGGCAGAGCGGGGCTGCAGCGAGGCGGAGATGGCTTCGCAGCCGCCGCCTCCCAAGCCCTGGGAGAACCGGCGACTGGCGGGCAGCGTGGCGCCCGCCTTCCAGTGAGTGTGTGCCCCAAACCCGGGCCTCTTCGCACCCGGCGGGGTCGGCCTTCGCCCCCTGCGGGCGGCCGAGCTCAAAGGTCGGGCCTAGCCCGGCGGCGCTGCGCTGACCGAGCGAGGCCCGAAGGCTTGGTCGAGCCGGGGGGGCTGAGGGGCGGGTTGTGCGCGGGGCGGCCTGGGGCCCTTCACCCTAGGTCCTGGGGAGGTGCGGAGGGGTGTGAGGGGACCTCCTGTGGATCCTCCTCAGCTGGAAGGGTGCTGTGGGCTCAAAGGCAGTCTGTGCAAGCCGAGGATTTAACGAGGTGGAGGCGGATGCGTTGGCAAAGCTGGGTGTGTTGCCACAAGTGGAAAAAACGCTGTTGTTCGTTCCTGAAGGTTGCAAAGCTGCGGAGTGGGTGTTCTCCGTGGGAGCGGGGCTGTGTGTTGTCATCCCTAGCAATGGAAAAGATAAACCTGTATTTGTTGCTGCTGTGCAGACCTGGGGCTGGGCTCCTCCAGAAAACAGAGCGTACTCGCTGAGAAGGACGCTGTGCAGAAAGGATTAACAAACTAATTTAAATCAGAAATCAAGGAAAGTTTGATGGCTGAAGATCAGTCTTGTTTTGCGCGTGGTGCTGGTGATTGCAGTTGGGGTGAGCTGAAATTGGGCAAAAGGTTACCTCCAAACTGAACTTTCCAGAAAAACTTTATGCTTTCAGTGCAGGCTGAAGCTTGCTGAGCGAGAGGTTTGATGTTAATTTTTCTTGGTGAGGTTATCTAGTTCATTTTAATTTACTCCAAGCATCTTAAAAGTGAGCTGTCCTAAACTGCTTATTGGTGAGGTGCCCCCATCTTCTGTGGTAGTAACTTATTTTTACTTCTGCTTTTAACTGTTAAGAGTTAACGTCTAGGTTGGAAGAAGCAAACAGTGTAAAGATATAAATATTATACTTCGCTTTAGGTAAACCTGTTGCTGTGGGGAAAGTTGTTGCCTATCATATATGTAATCGGTATAGCAAATGTCCTTCAGTATGGAAAACAGTAGAAGTTGGACAGCTGCTTGATAGAATTCAGATGCCAACCTAGTACTTGCAGAGACCTATTACAAAGGGGAGGACTGACTGAAACTTACAGGCATACAAAGTTCATTAAATTAAAAAAAAAAAAGTAAATGAGCTCATAATGCCTCTTTCTGCCAACTGTTAACAGTTTTAGATTCAGTCCCAATTCAGCAAGGGAGAGCAGGGGACACTAGACCCTTGCGTGTGCTGTGTAATCATTTGAATTTTCGGTTAGGTCCCACCAGCCTTTTTTCCAAGGGTGGCTTCAGAGCAGCTGTCTAGCTGTCTGAGCTAATTGGCTCATTATCTAGAAGAAATGAGAACAAATACTGGAATTAAAGCTTTCAAATTGCAGAATATTCTTTGTAGCGTGTATGAGGTGCTCTTGCGTGCAGGCAATTGACTTAGGAGTTGAATCAGCATCAGGGTGGATGAGTCTAGACATAGCATTTTGTGCTTTTAGTCTGTACAATAAAAAGTTTTTATATGTGTGTGTTTCAGATATGCTGCAATTCTACACTTATACTGAATATTACTGAATATATATATTTTTTTTTCTGAAAGACTTGTATTTCTTGACTGAAATTTTTACTTCCCACTGACACTGTGCAATAGTTCAAATGTTTGGCTACCAGGTTCCTCAACCTGGCACTACCAAAATGCAAGGTCATATTGATAGTTATTCAAGAGCGCTGGAGAAAATGACAATCGAACCTCATTTTGAGTACTGATCTTGGTTGTCTGAATTTGTTTAGGTCTCCTGACTTGGGTGACAACCTGCTGACCAGACCTGGACAACCCACAATTGCACGAATACCTCCGCCTATTTTGCCAAGACCATCACAGCAAACAGGAAGCAGTAGTCTCAGTGCCTTAAGGCCAGCATATAGCAGTTCTTTTACTTCAGGCTATGGTTCATATGGAACTTCTTTTTATGGAAGCTATAGTCCTTACAGTTATGGATACGGTGGTTTGGGCTATAACCGCTTTCGTACAGATGATATTCCTCCCAGCAGGTTTGTTCAACAGGCTGAAGAGAGCAGCAGAGGTGCATTTCAGTCCATCGAAAGTATTGTGCATGCATTTGCCTCGGTCAGCATGATGATGGATGCTACCTTTTCAGCTGTGTACAACAGTTTCAGAGCTGTTTTGGATGTAGCCAATCATTTCTCCCGCCTCAAAGTACACTTCACAAAGGTGTTTTCAGCTTTTGCTTTAGTGAGAACTATAAGATATCTCTACCAACGTCTACAGCGATTACTGGGTCTGCGGAAGAGCTCTGAGAATGAGGATTTGTGGGCTGAAAGTCAGGGGACAGTAGCTCGTGTTGGTCTTGAAGACAAGGCAGCTAACTCGGCAAAATCCTGGCCTATTTTTTTGTTCTTTGCTGTTGTTATGGGAGGTCCCTATCTGATTTGGAAACTGCTTTCTACATACAGTGATGAAGAATCAGGTAAAGATGATCTGCAGCATGAGAGAATCATGAGAAGTACAGAGTATATTGTTCATTTAGTTATCATGTCTATAGAGATTAATCTTAAACTTCAGTAATGGATGTCTATAGATTCTGGGGTACAACACTGAATTTTAAGCATGTGGTACAAGTAATAGCCTGTATAAATAGCCTACTGTTGAACTGAGATTTAGTTTCATGGTACACTTTATGTGGTTCCAAAATCATGGTTCCTTTCTATTAAATGTGGCAGTTGGAGAAGAAGGAAAAGCTATTGGTTAGGTTGACTCACTGAATGTTGTCTTTGTTAGTCTTGTCAGTTCTCAGTTGGAGAAGCAAGGAAGTTAAGGTGTCTTCTCCATTTTTCTTTTATTAAAAACACAAGAACAAACAAACAAAAAAACCTCCCAGCCGTAAAATTGAAAGCAAGTAACTTCTTAATTTCTTTTTGGAAACAGTATCTAGTAACTGGGCAAGTGGAGAAGATGATCATGTAGTTGGAAGAGCAGAATATGACTTCAGTGCTCTCTCAGAAGAGGAAATTTCCTTCCGTGCTGGTGACATTCTAAAATTAGCACCGAAAGGTAAGCTTTTAATTTTCTATTTGTTTTCTAATTGTATGTGAAATATGTCATGTAGCGTGAGTCTGAAATTGTGCGTGTGGGTGAGGGCAGGGAGAAGAAGTGAATGCAAAAACAAAACACCTTTTTTTGACCCAATTCCTCATACCTGCTGATTTTTTTTCATTTGTAATTACATGTGCTATAATAAAACTTATTTAAAAGTTTTGTTCAATTTCCCTAAAGTATGACACAGCCTAAAGTTACTCAGGGAGTCGTTTGTGGTTACCTTTGTGGCTATCCTTTTTGTCATATTTACTGTACAACTGGGCAAATCCTTAGGCATTTGCAGTATGGTGGTGTCAACAACTTCAGCTTCACAGTACACTTCAGAACACCTCATCAATGCAGATCCTAGTCATTTCTCTTGTGTGGCAATTTGTATTTCCCTTTTACCACAGTTATTTTCTCTGTGTGATTAGTTGTCCTCTGCCTCCTCATGTATTTGTGCCTCAACTGCAATCTATTTGGAATTGCTTTGTAACTTAATGCTTTTACATTTCCTTCTTCAGACCAACAACCCAAAATCCGTGGTTGGCTTTTGGCTAGTTATGATGGTCAAACAACAGGACTCGTACCAGCTAATTATATCAAAATACTAGGCAAAAGAAGAGGCAGGAGAACAGTGGACCTGGAAAGGATTACAGAGCAACGTCCATCCTTCAGTGGGACATCTGCTAGAGGATCCACCGCTGCTGTGACTTTAGAGGAACAGGAAGCTGCTTTTGATTCTGTTTTTGTAGGAAATAATAAAGTTCCTGCTGCATCTGACTCCACTGCCGTTAGTGGAGAGAAACAGGAACTCTAATGCACTTTCCTCAAAAAAGCAACTGAATGGTGTTTTATTGATAAAACTTAGGGTATGTTTAAAATCTATGTTGTAGTAGAACACTGATGGGCCTGAACCAGACTGGTGAAAGGATGGAGAAATTCTTGCTCAAATTTGTATCATTTCTTTTAGATTC
The DNA here is from genome assembly GCF_002078875.1 of Numida meleagris. Classification (NCBI taxonomy): domain Eukaryota; kingdom Metazoa; phylum Chordata; class Aves; order Galliformes; family Numididae; genus Numida; species Numida meleagris. The sequence continues at coordinate 2,105,813 of NC_034411.1, forward strand.
ACCTAAGGCTATATGTTAGTGACTACCTAACCACCTTGCAGCAGCTGTAAGATCTGGAGCCAGGAGGAAATGAGGTGTTTATAACAAAGCAAACAAACAAAGAAATAAGGGCTGACCGCTGACCTGTTCTCACTAAGTTGACAAACTGTTAATAAAATCTGGAAATTAAAGTCCAGTCTTCATTGTAATGTCAGCTTGACAAGATACCACTTCAGCTGGTGTGCAAAGGGAAGATAGATTTCTGTGAAGAGTTGTCTGGAACTGGAGGCTGAGGACAATACTCTAGTAATAGTGCATTGTTCCCCTCTAAGGATTGCAGGAGATTTAGGTGACATAGTCAAACCATTACAAGTTCTCAATTGCTTGCTTTTGGAAAGAAGTAGGGATTCTGTCATAAAGACTTAGCTTGCTTTTCTTTTTTTTTTTTTTTAATTAAAAAAAAATAGTGTCCCAGGAGAAAGAGAAGGGGGTACAGTAAGGGGAGGACATTAGAAATTAAGAAAATCAATGGGGCTTTGTTTGTTAAAAGAACATTGGCATAAAGGGCATCATCTAGTCAAGCACTTTCCAGGTCGCTTATTTTTACTCCCTTTTGTGATAAGCTAATATAGCATCGTTTCTAGCCATTTTGTGTTGTAGCCTATTAACTGCTGCATCTCATTTCCATTTTTTGTTTATTTTTGTTTTTAAAGAATGGCAAAATATCCTGCATTTTAGTGCAATAGTAATGCTTTGGAGAGGGGGGAGTTTACAGAATTCCACTGAGTGGCAAAGAAAATGTGAAGTTTTGTACCTCCATGAACTTAGCTAACTGGGACAACTAGGTACATTTTTTTGCTGCTGTTCAGGTGGTAAACGTTACATCAGCCCATAAAATTTGAGAGCTCTGGTTTTTCAAGAGCCAAAAAAGCATTAAGACTGTTCAGAGTGTGTAGGATCTTACTCACATTGGTGTTTGAGAATTCTGTATTGAAATACAATTTTTCTTAATGAAGGAGAGATAATTAAATCTTCTTTTCTTGTAGAATATATATACATATTCTAAGGGTTAGAGGAGTGGATAAACTTATTAAAACTTGTTTTACTGTTAAGATACAGTTTTTATTTTGAACATAGTAGGATACATGCTTTTGCTTAACTGATCAGTAGTTTCAATTTGTTTTTGCAGAGATCTTCAACACCCATTACGTATGAGCAAATTTTTCGTTATTTACACTTTAATTGCATTTGCTGGCGTTGTTCTTAGAATTCTCAACAAAACTGACAAGAAAAATTGAGGGGAGCATAGTTTTATTGAGGTAGAGTGACTGAGAAGATGCATCTCATGCCGGATCCCCACATTTTAAAATAACCTTTGAGTGCCTGTTGATATAACGAAAGTAAGTGGCTGTGGTCAGGCATTGGGAGATACCATTTTTACTAGATTGTTAGATCTTCAAGTGGAGAGGAAGAGAAAGAAGTAGTTAAATGGGAAACGTGAAATTGGATTCACTAGGTTTAAAATGGAACATGTTTAAAAAATAGCAAACAACCCTGAAATATGAAAGGGGAAAAAGGGGGGGGGGGGTGTTAAAGCATACAGCTTTGCTTACAGTGTGTATGCATGGGAGGAATTATTTACTGTTGTGAAATTCACTTAATGGGCTGTCAGTCTTCCATGTCAGTGGAAGATTTCAGTCAGAGGAAGGGTTTAAATAAATGAACAATCCAAACTTATTTTGTAGTGTCCATTCAGGTAGACTTCTATTTACTTGCTTACAAGTTTGGTAGACAGTGCTTTGGTGTTTGTTCGAATCTTTCAAACTACTAATTCTAAGATGAATTTAATTTTTCACATTTCAAGACATGCTGTTTTGAAAACAATTAGTACAAAAATAGGTTATTAATAATTTGTCTTTACAGCCGTTCAAATTTTGTCTACCGATCACTAACTCTCGTGTATCTGCTAAATGTTGGCAGAGGTTTTGATTCTTTCAATCTTACGGTTACTTTAATGGGAAAAGACAAAGAAATGACACAAGTTATTTAGGTGCAGAAGGGCATTAAGTAAAGTGTACATGTGTTTTATGATTTAAATTTTGTTTTTCACTTGTACAAACTAGTGTCAGGAAAAGGCCTGAATCGTACGATTCCATTGTATGCATTTCTGCCTGTATGTCAGCCTACAGGAAAAAAAAAAAAAGTCTAAATGAATGCTGATTGAAAAAAGCAGCATGTCAACCATCCCCTCAAGACTTGCCCAACTTCAGAAGAGTGAGAAGACTGGAGCAGGTGTGGCTCCAACAGGAGTAGGTGGAAGAAAAGATGAGGAAAGCAATTGACTCTTACCTTAAGACGCCTACGTTCTGTGTTGTTCTTATGTTATTCTTTGGAATTATTTATATACCTGTAGCATATAGGCTGTAACAGACCTATGCCTTTTGCATATATAAAAGTTTATTCTTCCTTCAGTGTCATTGATAGCCAGTTTAGTATACCAGCCATTTTATGCTTGAATACTATATGAACTAAGGACAGCCGCCAGTTCTGACTGGTTCTCTGGGTGCTAGCAGTATGTGAATGTGCACGTGTTCAAAGCTTTGCTCAGGTTTCTGAAGAATAAATGTAAAATATTCCTCTTGTCTAGTGGACGTTTCTAAAATTGTCTGCTCCTTTTGCACAGGTTCAAATACTGTTTCTCCTGTGGAACATCTGAGCTAGGAAGATTGTTTTGACGTGTTTGGTCCTTTTGTTGAAATGTAAATACGAAGTAAATTGTTTCTTATAAATCTGCTCTGTTCCGTGAAAATTTTCCAAAAGAGAGATCAACTCAGAAACCAACACACTACCAGCATTGTATAGAAATACACAGCACGGCATAGAAATCCTTGTTGGTGATAGCAGGCGAACACTTTATTTTCCACCACATAGATAACATGAACCCATAGGTTGACAAGCAGCTGCTTGTAGCTTTTCACCTGCTCAGGTGTGGCCACGCACCGGGCTGTGCCAACTCTCGCGGCCTGCAGCGAGGGGCAGTCGTGTCCGCAGGCGATAACGTGCGCTTCCTCCGCTTGCCTCCTGAGACTCGTTCTTCTGCTGTGGTTTGTGCGCTGCGTCCTCGCTATAACGCTCCCTAGGGAGCGCTCGCCTTCCGCTTCGTTGCCCCGTCCCGCTCCGGCGGCGCTGCGGTACGGGCGGAAGCGGGACAGCGTAGATGAACGCGAAGGCGGGGCCGCCCTATGCCTATGGGGCGCGTCGCCAGGCGACCGGACGCTGCGCGCCGCCGCTGCACTGCGACAAGGTGGGGCCGCCGGGAAGGGCGGTTCCTCCGCCGCGACGCATCGCGGGCAGAGCTCCGCCCCCACGCCTCCCGGACACGCTATTGGTCGTCACCGGCTGGGGGGCGGAGTCTCATCAGCCGCCCGGCGCCGATTGGCTGTGAGCTGCCCCCTCATGACGCTCTTCGCCTCTCCGCTCCCGCTCTCGGAGAAGGTGGAGCTGGGCGGTGCCGGTGTCTGGACCGGCAGTCGCACGGTGCGGCGCGGCACGGTGCGGCTCGGCCGGGCGGCTGATCGCGCCGCGGAGCTGCGAGCTGCTGGAGGCCACTACCCTTCGTGCCGTCCGGCGCCCCTCCCGGCTCCTCAGGAAGCGGCTCCGCCTGCCCGCCCTCCCGCTCCGCACCCAGGCTGCCGTTGCGCCTAGAGGAGCCGCCGCCGCCCGCCCCGCTGCTTTGCTGTGGCCTGGGAGCCCGCCAGGTAACCCTGCCCGGTGCGGCCGGAGGGGGACGGGCCCCGTCAGCGCGCGGGCTGCCCCCGGAGGAACCCGTTGTTGTCATCAATGGAAACGCCCCATACCTTGGTTTTATTGCTGTGCTCCTCGCTGCTGCTATTATTCTGCATGGGAAGAGTGGGTGAAACGTTATTTGGGGTGCGATTAGGTTTGAGAGTTTCATAGTGTTTTTGAGTTATTGTTATCCCCGCATAGTGAGGTTGCTTCCTAAGCTGTGGTTGCTGATGTGTACGTGAAATTGTTACCAGCAAAGTGCTTAAAACCTACTGCATCCTTTCCTTTAAATCATGAACTCTCGGTATGGCACAATAACTGCTTTTCTTTTTTTGGTTACCTAATATGATCCTGTTGTAGGAAGAGGCCATATATGCAATATTAACATCTCTAGTACCTTTACTCAAGTGCATTTTATATCTTATCTTTATATCTTTATATATTTATACCAGGGGATTCTCGGTGCTCCATCACTTAACTCATTTCCATGAATTAGTAAACCAGCTCCAGCATGCACATAAATTAGTGTAAGAAGTGAGCTTCGTGTCCTGTAACCATGTGGGTTTACCTCTGGTGCTGGCCTGTCCTCACCTGGTCATTCCATGCACCAGGCATTGCAGATATTCAGTGGCTTAACTCTAGCTGATTCTGGTGTGTCTGTACACTGATGGAGAGGAGTTTCTAAATTACCACAGTGGCACCATCTAATGCTGCTATCACGATAAGGGCTAAGGACTCAAATGTAGCGACCGATCTACCTGTACTTCATAACAGCATGTGTATTATTTGGGAATTTGGAGCTTGTATCATTTGTGAAGGGCCTTTATCCCTTGGCTGTTTGGCACGCTTTGCAGTAGATTTCATTTAGATGGAATTGCCGAAGTGCTGTGACTTTTATCTGTTTGACTTGTCTTTCTGAAAAGGGAGGTCTTTAACCTGGTGCCGTAGTTTGTGGGGTTTTTTTTGCTTTGTTTTAATCTCATGAATGTAGGGGGAACCTAAACATTACCTTAGCATGCTCTCATTTCCTTACATTTCTGATGGTTTCATTTGGCTGCCCTTTTGAGAGAACGAAGGCTTATAGTTATCCGCAATTTTTGTTTCTAGTAATAGCAACAACAAAAACCACCTGCTGGAATGTATTCTGCAGTCAGAAACAAAATCAGTGCTATTTTGTGTGCTTGTTTCCTCTTTTAAGGATGTGGATAGAGAGCTATGCGAAAGAAACACCTAGCTGTAGTATTCCTTTAGTAGCAGGGAGTTAGTTAAATCTGCTATGGTGCAGATGTATTTTCCCTGTAATTCTCTATGATCCTAGTTTTATACATCAAAATTCAAGTGACTTTTAGATTCTGCTATTTATGTGATCTGAATAAGGTACTTCAGAAAAAGTCTAAAGCAGTCTCCAAATATGGGTCCTTACTAAGCTCTTTGGCTGGGTGCTAGTTAATTATGGATGTCTTGATTAATGCCAGCAGTTTTCTCTCAGACTATCGTAAGACAGTGCTTTGAACTTCTACTGTGTTCCCTTTTCTCAAATGTAAAATGTATTTAAACAAATGTGTGGGGTTTTATTTTCCCAATTATTTGGATTGCATTTGAAAAGTGTTCAGTACTTTCTTTATGTGCTTTGTTCTGATGTTTGACCTATTGCTTAACTTGTAACTGGAGGAACAGGATTCCTTGACCTTAATAATCCCAGTAACTGGGTGCTGTGAATGCTTTAGGACAACACAAAACTCAGATGTTCAGGATGAAAGACATTCAGGTGTTGTGTTCTGAAATTTTATTGATTACTCCTTGGCTGGATGCTGAGAGTTGACTCCTGTGTGATGGGAGTCAGATCTATAAAACAAATAGGCAGAGCAAGAAGAGGCAGACTTAAAAAGATTGGAGAACAGAAAAATGTATTTAAGTGCAAGTAAACTTTAAATGTAAGAGTCTCTCTGTAGTTTAGGCTATTTCTTTTGAGATTGTGGGAGGTCTTGTTTTTCACTGAAGGACTCAGTGTCATGAATCCTTCTGGAAATAGACATTGGATAGTTCCCTTTCAAAGCTGCTGAAAGGGGGGGTAGTTTTGGGATACATCCTGAACAGGTAAATACCGATTCCCTGCAAAGCCTTCAGTTTACTTTTCTGTAGTACTCTGAAGATAATTCTCACCCTTGGATTCAAGAACCTACCTGGGATCTGGATCCTGTATTTTCAGTTCCCTCTTCAGGTGGGGGAATTAAAAATTCATATTTCAGAGTTTCAATAGAGTTCTTTTGTTCCAAGTATTTAGCAACTGAGGGAAACAAAGCATTTCACGTGCGTTTCTTTCCATTCTGGCTGATATAATGCCTATGGTATGGCTCCAGGGTTTTGGTGGAGATAGAGATACAAGTTTTAGTTACCAGTTCAGCCCTTCTCCCAGCAGTTTTAATCTCGCTAGCAGATACAACACAAGTTTATATCATTTGTACCAATCTCTGAACTAGAGTGAATGTTATTTTTTAACCACTGATCATAACGGTTTCATGCTGTGAAACCTGTTTCACTGTGATGTCCAGCAGTTGGTGGACGAGCATATCTTCCTTGTAGTTGACCATAAGGGTGGAAGCTTCTAGCTGATGTGTATGGCTGACACTTGGGATAAAATATTGTGCTTGCTAGAGTGTGATACCAGTGCCAGCAAGTCAGTAGGACTAATGGTCTAGTTAATGTGCATACAAGCAAGGGAAGAGACCAGAGAAGGAACCTCTTAGTATTTTCGCTTGGCTAAGTTGTTATTGTGTGGTCTTTTACACAGTGATTTTGGTTTGTTTGGGTTTTTTTTTTTTTCAGTTATGGATACTTTTGTGGAATCTAAGTTTTGTCTTGGCGCTGCAAAGTGTCTGAGTATTCTTGGCTCAGCAAAGTGGCGATCAGGTTCTGCTCTGCGTTTGTAACCTGGACCTGGAAACAGCAGTTCTTGCTGCTACACTGTATTTTCTTTGTCTTGTTCTGACCTGTACTTCCATTCATAAGTTAGGGAAAGAAAGACTTCACAGTATCATTTTGCTTTCTCATTCAGGAATAGACTTCTAGACTGCATTTAGAATGCAAAATAGTTCTATCACTTCTAAAAACTGATGCTTCTAGAGACATCTGTCTCTTGGAGGAACTGTTTGTGGCTTCTTTTTCCACCCCCTTGTTTTTTTTTTTAAAGGAAACTTTATAAGCTTATATGCAAGTGGATTTTTATGTTCCTTTGTGTTGAATCAACTCAAAGGAGTGGCATGCTGCAGTTGAGTCTGGTTTGATGTGTTGTGCGCTTTCTCTCCTCTGCTTATAGAATTTGAGTGTACGGACATAAAATTGTCATGGTTTTATGATTTCTGTTATCAGTATTCCACATCATCACATCATGTAGTGCACCAAGAATCTCAGAAGAGAAGAAATGTAATCTGTAATCTGCAGATTACAGAATAGACGGGGTGGTCTGCCAGGCTCTGGACACTGCACCAAGTTCTTTTTTTCTTTTGGTACCGTGCCTACTATGGAGCTGTTTTTTATTTTAGAAGCGCTATATAAGGGTTTAAAGGCTGTTATGTTCAGAATTTTAGTTCTTAGAATGTACTGAACTTATTAAGTTCATCATTCTCTGTTTTGGAGTTATATAACCAATTAAGGGTACTGATGGAGACACCTACCTGGTACCTGTGTGCAGTGTTGTACAATTTGAGTATTGACAGTTACATCCCAGAGGGAGTAGCTAATTTTATGTTAACATGATGTTTAAACAGGTTTCCAGGTTCTCCTCTTAGTTCCTTATATGTTTTTGGAATGCTAAATTGATGATCGTGTTATCAACCTCCCTGGATGTATTTTTCTTCATTTACTTTATCTGGAGGAAGTCATCCCCAAACCCAGAGAATACTGAGTGGCAGGGAGTATGGAGGGGTTTAGCAAAAATCTTAGAGGAATGGGGACCCCTGGTGTCATGGGATTTAATGAACACCCGTGGAATCCCAAGAACCAAAGCAAGTATTTAAGTCAGGGATGTTTCAGCTTAGGTAGATCTGAGGACATATGACTTACCTGGGGCTTGGCTTGCGCTTACCAAGCTCTATATAGTACTATTTTGGGGAGAGAGAGTGTTTACAATCTGAGATCCAAGCCAAAAGGGGAAGTCTGCGGGTCGAACTAGAGAGGCAGAGCATCGAACCTGAGCAACCTGATCAGTCACAGGAGGCACCGGTATCAATGTCAGTTGTCCCTGTGCAAGGACAGAAATGGAAACAGGTATCGTCACATCTAGAATGTAAAGAAGGAGCAGAGGAAGTAGAGGTAGACCCAGGCGAGGGGCCCTCTACAAAAGCACCGTTATCATGAAAAGCAACAGAAAAAAACTAAAAGAAGAAGAGTGTGTGGAAGAGGAGGTCACTGTTACCACTACTTGTCGACCTCTGGAAATGACTGGAGCCCAAGGTTCGAGAAGGGAGTTTGCTGCCCGAATGCGACTATTGTCACCTGGTTTCTTCGGTGTTGGGACACTGGGGTCAAAAGTATGACCCCATCATTGCTAGATGGTATTGAAGTTCACCAACTGGGAGGCATTGCTAAAGACTCAGCTATTGACAGAGGAATTAGTGAATGTCTGTACAGAGCCATCACCCTCTGGGAATGAGTGTTGTTAGCTGTAAAGGAAAAACATCCCTTCAAAGATGATCTGGAGCCTGAGATGAAGAAATGGACTACTATTGAAAAAGATATCCAGTATTTGATGGAAATAGCCATGGTGGAAATGTTGGAACAAACACCCCATGTTTGTTCCTAACAATCCACACCAAGACCATGATCCTGAGAGAGTTCAGAGTGTGTCAAGCATGTGGCGGAGACTCACAGGAACAGTACCAGAAAATACACTGGTACTCTAGCAGTGATGTGTGGAAGGTATGAGGAACAACAGAGAAGATCCCTGGCATTTTTTGTGATTATTGCACTCCAAAACTTGGAATACCAGTTACCTCTGTCTCGTGTTTATATTTCAGCCATCCCAAAAGTAACAGAAAAACTAGATAAAATGGGGAAGCAGCCTGGTGGTATCCTGGAGGAACTGCCTATTAGTGATGAACCCGTGGTGGTATCAGAAGCACCTGATGAAGATCAGGATGATCAAAAGAGTCGACTGAAGGAGCTGATCAAACTGATTAAAGGTGATGAACCCTCCTCCTCACCTGTGTCATCAAAAATCTCAGCTATTAAAGGCAGACATCTTCATGCTCCAGCAAGTGACAGTAGTAAATCTATGTTGCGTATTGCCTTTTGGAATTAATTACGTGAGCATGGAGAAGATATGAAGTGACAGCATTAAAAACCCACTCCTGTACTTCGAGCATGGGTGAGAGAATTACAAAACAGATCAACCACCGGTGTGATCGCTCCTGTTACTGCTATTCGCGGTCATGACTCACAAGAGAAGAAGAATGCAGGTAACAAATAGAAGGGCCCTGCCCTGAGCTGGAGGGGGGGAAAGGGATAATAGAGTGAATTGGACCATGTGGATTTGATGGCCTGGCACATCAGACCCACAGAAATATAAGGCACTGGTGGACACTGGTGCGCAGTGCACTCTAATGCCCTCGGGTCATGAGGGGCAAAATCGATTCATGTTTCTGGAGTGACTGGGGGCTCTCAAGAATTGACTATATGGAGGCCGAAATAAGCCTCACTGGTAAAGATTGGCAAAAACATCCTATTGTGACTGGCCCAGGGGCTCCATGTGTACTTGCTATTGATTACCTCAGATAGGGGCATTTCAAGGATCCCAAGGGGTGTCAATGGGCCTTTGGAATAGCTGCTGTAGACACAGATAATGTTAAGCAGCTGTCTGTTTTGCCTGGCCTGTCAGAAGATCCGTCTGTTGTGGGGTTGCTAAAAGTAAAAGAGCAACAGGTGCTGATTGCCACAAAAATGGTGCACAGATGGCAGTACGGCACCAACAGGGATTCCTTGCTCCCCATTCATAAGTTAATTCGTCAACTAGAGAGCCAGGGAGTGATCAGCAAAACTCACTCACCTTTTAACAGCCCCATATGGCCAGTGCGTAAGGCCAGTGGAGAATGGAGGCTGACGGTAGACTGCCCTGGCCTGAATGAAGTCACACCCCCACTGAGTGCTGCTGTGCCGGACATGCTAGAACTCCAGAATGAACTGGAGTCAAAAGCAGCCAAGTGGTATGCCACCACTGACATTGCTAATGCCTTCTTTTCTGTTCCTTTGGCCACAGAATGTAGGCCACAGTTTGCTTTTACCTGCAGGGGTGTTCAGTACACCTGGAATGGTTTGCCCCAGGGTGGAAACACAGCCCAACCACTTGCTATGGGTTGATCCAAACTGCAGTGGAACAGGGTGGTGCTCCTGAGCACTTACAGTACATTGATGACATTATTGTGTGGGGCAATACAGCAAAGGAAGTTTTCAAGAAAGGAGAGAGAATAATCCAGATCCTTCTGCGATTGGTTTAGTTATTAAGCAAAATGAAAGGACCTGCGCAGGAAATTCAGTTCCCAGGTATAAAGGATAAAGGCAAGATGGACATTGTAACATCACAACGGATGTGGTCAACAAAATCACTGCTATGTCTCCATCCGCTAGCAAGAAAGAGACACAATCTTTTCTGAGCATAGTGGGCTTTTGGAGAATGCATGTTCCAAACTATAGCTTCATTGTGAGCCCCTTTATCAGGTGATACAGAGGAAGAATCATTTTACGTGGGGCCTTGAGCAGCAGCAGGCTTTTGAGCAGATTGAACAGGAGATAGCCTGTGCCCTGGCCCTGGGGGCAGTATGGATGGGTCAGGTTGTAAAGAACATCCTGTACGCTGCTGCTGGAGAGAAAGGTCCCACTTGGAGTTTGTGGCAAAGAGCCTCAGGAGGGACCCGAGGCTGACCCCTGGGATTCTGGAGTCGAGCGTACAGGTGGTCTGAAGAGTGCTACACTCCAACTGAGAAGGAGATCTTAGCCACGCATGAGAGGGTTCAAGGTGGCTTCCAGAGTAATTGGTACTGAAATGCAGCTCCTCCTAGCACCTCAACTGCCAGTGCTCAACTGGATGTTTAAGGGAAAGGTTCCCTCCACCCATCATGCTACTGATCCCACTTGGAGTAAGCGGGTTGCGTTGATTACACAACAAGCTCAAATGGGGAACCTCAGTTGTCCAGGAATCTTAGAATTGATTGTGGAGTGGCCTGCAGGTAAAAAGTTTGGAACATCACCAGCAGAAGAGGTATCATGTGCTAAAGAGGCCCCACCATACAGTGAATTACCAGAAAATGAAAAGAAGTATGCCCTGTTCCCAGATGGATTATGTTGTGTTGTGGGGAAGCATTGCAGATGGAAATCTACTGTGTAGAGCCCTACACGACAAGTTGCAGAGGCCACGAGGAAAAGGAGAATCAAGCCAATTTGCGGAGTTGACACAGCACTCCAGAAAGAATTGAGTCAGATAACAGGACTCATTTCAAAAATATCTTGTAAATACTTGGGCCAAGGATCCTGGCATTGCGTGGATTTATCATATCCCCTATCATACACCAGATTCTGGTAAAATCAAATTATGCAATGGGTTGTTTAAAAACAATGTTGAAAGCAATGGGTGGCAGAATGTTTAAGCACTGGGAGAAGCATTTGGCAGAAGCCACCTGGTTGGTCAACACTCCAGGATCTATCAGTCAGTCTGGTCCTGCCCAATCCAGCTCTCTATATACTGTAGGGGGAGGTAAGGTCCCTGTAGTACGTGTGAAGAGCATGCTTGAAAAAGCGATTTGGGTCTTTCCAGCTTCTGGAAAGGGCAGACCTCTCTGTGGAACTGTGTTTGCTCAGGGACCTGGGTCCACTTGGTGGGTGATGCAGAAAAATGAGGATATTCAGGGTGTACCACAAGGGAATTTGATGCTGGGGGAGTGCAATCAGTAATTCCATGCGTGTATGTGTGTATATATGCATAAAAGTGTGTGTGTTTAATGCATGTTAATTATTGTTTGTATGTATATATTAAGCATGATGTAGTGATGTGGAATGAGGGTTGGAATGCTGTGGTTTTATGATTTCCATTATCAGTATTCCACATCATCACACTGTGTAGTGCACCGAGAATCTCAGAAGAAATGTACTACAGCTCCCAGAAAACCTTGCTGTTCCATTTCAATTTTCCAGTTGGTGGGAAAGATAAAACACTGGAAGTCACAAGACTAGCTCTCTTTGCTCCCTGGCAGATCAGAGTAAGAAGTTTGTTTTTTTTTTTTAGAAACTCTCTCATTTGTTTTATTTATTAGCTTAAATCCCAATTAACTTGTATTTTTTTGCTATTATAATTAGTAAGCCAAGTTTGTTTTCCTCCTCAAATTGTTGCCACTGTTTGTTTTTTTTTTCCCTCCCCTCTTTTTTTTGGGTTGTAATACTGTGATAAACCTTTCCTGCAGTAACATTGATTACCTTCAGCACTCCACAAGTTAACCTTTAGCAATTGTTCCAGTGAGATTTGATGATGACCTTTTCTCTTCTAGGTGGAAGCAACCGAAGATGAGTCGTGGTTTTTCAGAAAACAATAACTTTCCGTATGACAACAATCAAATGGTTTTAGATATGATCCTGTGTTCCCTAATCGGTGTTCCTCAGCCAATCAACTGGGACAGCGTGGCAAGGCTTGTTCCTGGTTATACATCCAAAGAGGTGAATTTACTAACGAAGGAATCTGTATACTTTAAGCAGTATTTGATTAAGAGGATGGCTTCTTTGGGGAGGAAGGAAAATTGAATTTAAGGAAGTTCTTTTAATATGTAATTTATAATTGGAAGAACTGAAAACTTTGAGCAGTAGATTGTAGAAACAAAATATTTTTTTCAGAACACTGACATTAAGAAATACATTCTGCATTTTATTTTATTAAAGCTGGTACAGAATAAGAATAAAAATGATTGGAAAGTAGAAATTGAAATTGGAATAAAAGGTGAAAACTTATGATGTATTCAAATTTACCTGGTTAAGATTATTTTTGTGGAAAGAATGGCAGTACATACTAACTTGTAGCTTGTAGGTTACCACATTGTGACTGACATTGTAATTCTAAGAGTTCTTATTGTAAAGGAGTGCAATTGTTTTTCTTGCTTGGTCTTAGAAGATATGGACTGTTCTTTCTTTGGTTGGAAGAACCTAGTACCTCCGTATATTTAATCTTTTTGCATTGCTACATTTTTTGGTGAAATAATTATTTTTATGTATTTTTAAGTGGGGAAGTAAGCTTAAAGAGGAAAACATATTTTGCCCTTGTATTTTGGTTAAGCTGAAAATAAACAAACACCAATGCCCTTTATTTCTTGCAAGTGTAATCAAAATGTCAGTTCACATTTGTAGCATTGCTACTGAGTGTCACTGAAACCTTGTATTTGGAAATAAGAGTGAATGATTGGAAGGAAAAGCTTCTGTGAAATCTTACTGTATTGTAAGTGCTTGGCAAAGCCCTTGGGGGCAGGGGAGGGATGTCTGCTGCGTACTTTTGAATTTGCAGACAGTACTGTGCATCTTAAGCAAATAAAATATAAAAAGTTTGGTGCGTTCTCTTGTGTTAACTAAGATACAATGTGGTTGATTAGTCCATATCTAGTTATTCTGCTTTAAAAGAATAAAGAGTCTTAAATATGTGAAGTCCCTTTTTAAGGCAATTAAGGAAGCCTGTGGAATTAAGTAGACTTGTGTGTGTAAATTACCTGTACCTAAGATTCTGCAGAACCAAACCCATCGTGTCCTTGTGTAGGTATAGATCTACAAAATAGGAAGACTTCCTAGTTTATCAAAAGAAGGAATGGAGAGTTAATAGAACTGTAGGAGAAATCATTAGTCCTGTGTCTCCAATTAGAATGGAAATCATGAAGTAAAATAATAGCAATTATGAAGAAATTAAGCTATTTTTAATAATACTTTATGGTGTTTCTGATAGAAGAACTAGCTTCAAAAAGAATTTAAGCTCTCCCTTAGTCTCCCTTCTGAAGATCAGGCTCAAAATTGTATGCCTTATGAAAATGAAGATTGAAACAGGTTCCATCTTATTTTTTTCTGTTAGAGTATGACCAAACTGTTCATGTGCACAAGCTAATAAGAAATAATTATAATTTGAGGCAGATACTTTGTTAAAATGTACTGAAAGCTACTGCTTCATTGTCCTATCATTTAATCTTGTGACAGTGTGCAAAAAGGTTTGATGAACTAAAAAGCACTGGAAGTTCACCTGTTGACAACCAATATAATCCCTTGATGGCTGCTGGTGAGAATCCTGTGGAAACTTTAGCTATGTACATCAAATCCTCCTTGCTCGATACACGGACAGAGTTTCAGGACCCTGCTATTGGGCAGGATTCCATTACTATAACTGGTATGTTTTTAGTTGTTCTGAAATCTTTTGCTTGGGTTATAGTCAGTATGTGCATGCTTTTCTGTCGTGAGTGGTAAGTCCACCCAGGAATAGACTTTGTCTTTGAAAGAGAAAAGTTAAGTATACTTAATAATGTGTACATGAAGTCTCTTTCAATTAGTTCATGTTGAGACAGTGTTTAACTGGATATTTTCAATAGCTTGCTCTTCTGAAACGTATGGTATATGGGAGCACATAAATAATAGAATCATGGAATCCTTAGAGTTGGAAGGGACCATTACAGGTTATCTAGCTCTACTCCTCTGCAATGAACAGATATGCACAGCTAGATCAGATTACCCAGTCCCAGATCCAGCCTTGCCTCAAAAGTCTCCAGGGAGGGGACATCAACCACATCACTGGGCAACCTATTCCAGTGCCCTCACCACCCTCACTGTATAAGACTTTTTCCTTATATCCAACCTAAATCTACTCTCTTCAAGCTTGAAGCCATTTCCCCTTGTTCTGTCATCGCAGATCCTGCTAAAAAGTCTGTCCCCTTCTTTCCTGTAGGTTTCCCTTTAGATATTGGAAGGCCACCTCAAAGCCTTCTCTTTTCCAGGCTGAACAGCCCCAGCTCTTTCAGCATGTCCTTGTAGGAGGGTTGTTCTGTCCCGTGGATCATTTTTGTGGCCCTTCTGGACATGCTCCAACAGCTCCATGTCTTTCCTGTACTGAGGACTCCACATCTGGATGTAGTGCTCCAGGTGAGACCTCACCAGCCCAGAGCAGAGGGACAGATCCCCTCCCTCGCTCTGCTGGCCACGCTTCTTTTGATGCAGCCCAGGATATAGTTGGCTTTCTGGGCTGTGAGGGCACAGTGCTGGTTCGTGTCCAGCTGCCACTACCCCCAGGTCCTCTTCAGCAGGGCTGTGCTCCATCCTTACATCCCCCAGCTTGTATTGGTAGTGAGGGTTGCCTTGACCCAGGTGCATGATCTTGCATTTGAATTTGCTGAACCTCATGTGGTTCACCTGGACCCACAGCTTATACCTGTCTAGGTCCCTCTGGGTGGCATCCTGTCCCTCTGCTGTGTTGACTGCACCCCACAGCTTAGTGTCATCAGCAAACTTGCTGAGGGTGCACTCAACCCTTCTGTCAGTGTCATTGATGGAGATATTAAAGAGCATCAGTCCCATCATTGACCCCTGTGGGGCACCACTCATCACTGATCTCCATCCAGACATTGAGCCATTGACCACTACTCTCTGGACTCGATCCTGCAGCCAGTTCTTCATCCATTGAACAGTCCACCCATCAAGTCCTTAGGCTAAACCCTTCTGCTTAGGATTTTTGGTAGGGAAAGGGCTCATTCTGTTTTGTATCCCCAGTGTTGCATTGTGCCTTAGTCAATTATGTATTTCAGTAATACTTTGACAGAGGAGGATCATTCATAATAGTTAAGCACTTATTGAAATATCTCCTTAAGTACTTGTACTGTAATTAACTATATTATAGTTATTCCCTGGATTTCAGTGTGCTCTGAGATGTTTTCAGCACACTGTAGAACTAAGCAAATGTGTTGCATGAGAAACTTGCTTTGCTGGAGTAATGAGTAAACAATTTCTGTGTTGCAAGCTGAGAAGTTAGCGAAGTATCAAATAAAACGTTCTCTCTTATAATGTCTTTCAGCATTGAGCTTTCTGGTTACTTTTTTTTTTTTTGCAGAAGAAAAGCAGCTGTTTGACCTTCGCTGGAGAACAAATGTTTTTAATATAGCTAAGAGAGATGACATATGAAAACTGTATATGGAATATGTAGACCAGAATTGCTTTTATCAGCTTTCAACTTTTTGCTTGCTAAACACAGTACCTGGAACAAATACTTCTTGCACCTGCAGGTGGCTGCTTAGAAGATTGTTAGCTTCCCAGTAGGTAGTTAACTCTGCTCATAGAGCTCTTTAGACAGCTAGTACACGTTTTCTTTTTAACTGTTTAATACGTGTGAGAAGTATTAATGTAGTTAAGTACCCTAATGTTTCCTAATAAAAGATAATAGTAGCATGAGAGATTCTCTATTGCTTTTTTTCTACCGTATTTTCTTTGTGACTGGAATAAATTATTTTTTGTTTATATTATAACTTAATAGGAAATTAAGAATTTTTTTCTCACAGGTTTGTAGTGAGTTCACCTTCTAAATATTTGTGAGGTACTCATATTTCAGAATTAAGGATTTGAGAAAAGTCCATTTGCGAATTGTTTTTTTTTTTCATTCAATTATTTATATGGCCAAAAATGTTGAGCCTGTTTGGATTTACTTGTAGACTTGAGTAAAAGTAATCAAACCAAATTCATTTTGAATTGGGGTCTTTTTTTGAGTTGTGAAACCTTGTTTACTACTTGCTGATTACAAGGGAAACTGCTGCCAAGTCCTTCTGAATGGCAGTAAACAAGTGTATAGGACAGACTTACCTAAGTTAGTAGCTTTCAAAATTTGAGTCATCTATAAGCTCTGAAAGAAGACAGGGAAGAAAAGCAAAGTAGAAACGTATGGTGAAGTTCAGTTAATCTGACTTGCATATTCTTGACAGCATTATTTCCTTTTCTTCGTTAGATATTCTCACTGCGTCCAAAATAATTTGTTAATATTTACAGACAAAACTCTTCCATGTAATTTTTTTCCACAGACGTTTCCTTTCAAAATATTCATTTTACCTTGTGTTCAGAATATGAACTTCTACCTTGGCAGTATTTCTGCTAGCATGGGTCATCTGCCTGCAGTTGAATGGCTACACTGAAGTCTGTGGCTGACCCAGTCACTTCCAAGGTTCTTCTAGGGTCTGTCCAATACATTTCCCGTTTTACTGACTAGCTTTCTTTAATTATGAACTTACTGAGGCTTAGCTGGGCAGGACTGCAGGCTGTATCATTGGAGAATGCCCAGAAGGCATAACTGCTGTGTTCTGAACTGCATAGAGCTTCCAAATCATTTGTTGTCATTATCCTGTTGTAGCGTAGCCATAAGATGAGAAGAGCTATCTTAGTCTTCCTCAGAATAGTTCAGGATCCTCTATGACATGAGAGGGAGAAGATGCTTCTGGAACCCTATGATCTTTAAGATCTTGTCCAAACTAAGCCATCGCAGTAGGAAAAGTTATTCAAAGTGTGAAGCTGGGGTTATCTTAGTTCTTGATGCAGAACCCAATGGGTTTATTGACTAGACCTGCTAGTCTTCACAGTTTTTTCTGTCTGTCACACAGCCTGAGTGTGTTTGTGAGGAAAACATTTGCAATAGAACTCAGCTGCCCTTTATGCTTGAAATAAGCTGCATAATGTAGTTCTAGGAAGAGAGAGATTTAATGCTCAGCTTTTTATGAGAGTTGTTTTATCCCGCTGGCTGCTTTAATCCACGTATTTATGAAACTTATCAAAAACGCATTTACAGAGACTCCTATGCATTTGTTTGGAAGCAACTTATTTTCAGAGCTAAAAAAATGCAAGGATAAGAAGTGGAGTTAGTCTCAAGTAGTTATATTTTGACAGTGAATTTTCCTGAAAGCAGGAATTTTGATGTGGTCTTGAGACCAGTATCCCACAAAGTGGATGAAAAGAGCTTAGGGGATGGGTTGTATTCCCAAAAACAAAGACTGAAGACGCTGCTGATCTGGGTTCACAGCCAAGTGCCTGGGCAACCCAGCACTGCTGTTGATGTAAGTTTCTGTTGCGTGGTATTCAGAGCAGGGATTTGGATTATCTAGTAACCCTTGTGGTGGCACAAATCTGTTGCTCGTTGTTTAACATTGCTCTGCAATGGAAGCTGTACTTCCATTGGATTTCCAAGATACTGCAAAGCAGAAGGTTAGACATCTTTTATCTAATGCAACCTTTTTCTCCTTACACTTAAGGAAGACCCAGCACGACCTCCACAAAGAATTGTTCTTCAGAATCTGACAAAGGTCCCGTGCATAAAGGTGTAGAAAGCACTGACGAAAGCCAGGGGTAAGAAGGTCCTTGTGTGTTTGTTATTTGGGGGATTGTAATGCTGACAGAAAGTTGTCTAATGTTCTTTCCTACTATCGCAGTGAAAATGACTAGGAGCATCCTGGTAAAATCTATAAGAAATTTTGAAGCTTTCTCTTGCAACAGAAATGTTAGGGATTGTTTTGAGAACTTACGTGCCAGTGGGATGGCTTATTTATGAATTTGTCCCTAGTGTTTGCCTGAAAATGATTAATCACTGCAATGGTAAGAATGGGAAATATAACCTGATTTAAAAAAAGGAGTAAGTAAAGATTGATGCTGAATCAATCAACTTTAAAAATAGTTATGTTCTGTGAACGTGGGTTTGTCCTATTCATGGGACAGATGGAAAAGAAAACTGTAACTGAAAAATGCAGATGAACAATTTTACTACCAATTCAAATAGCCATGCACATCACATGTTTCCCTTACTGTATGAGTACGTTTACAGTAACGTGTTTGAGTAATGCATAAGAGTAGCCATCTGTCTGTGGAGACAGCATAGACTGATTCTGGCTTTTATCGTAATAGTCATTTTAACATAAAATAAAGCAGTTTTAATTTCCACTGATGAAAGTTGCTACCCTATGTTATTGTCTTTTGCGCCTCTGTAAGTTACACATTTATACCTGCATATTTTTTCACTAAAGTAAAAAAGGGAGAAATAAATTCTTCATATAACTCAAGTAGTGTCCTATATCAAACTGGCGACAAAATAGGGGAACGGAGCTCAATCTTTTTTCTCCTGATCCTGAACTTTTAAATGGCTCTGTTAAAGGGATTATGTGTCGGGACATTATTCTGTTTTTCACCTAGTGTCTGACAGTGCTTTCTATTAATAATTAATATCTGCTATTTCTTTTCCATCTGTTAATAAAAAAAAATGACATCAGTATTGCATTGTGTGATCCAGATTTGGAGGTGAGGTCTTCTGAGTTTTAGTTTTCTAATTGATCCTTATGGTCCTAATTTGTTTTGTGGCTTACTTTCCTTTTGAGGCCAAATATGGTGATCCACGTGTGTGATGAAGCAAAAAACCTCAAAGAAGATTTTGTTTGTCCTCGAGATCTTTTGATTTCTGAAATGAAATACTTTGCTGAATATCTGTCAGTGGATGCCCAGCGCTGGGAAGAAGTGGACATTTCAGTGCACTGTGACGTTCACATCTTTGACTGGTTGATAAGATATGTTAAAAGGAATACCAAAGATGGTGAAGCTTATGAAATCCCTGCCTTAGGTAAAATAAAATATGTAGAGCGTTTGTTACAGGATCATTAATCTTCCATTACTACAGACCATAATGTTTTTGCTACAGTTCAGCCACAGTCTCTCGTTCCTTTCTAACAAATAAAACTTTTCAGTTGTTAGAGAAATGTTGTTAAAGCAGTCCATAATGCTGACACTTTTCAGGAAACATACTGGTGGATGAAGTAGTGAAAAAGATCTGATGTGGTTTGGGATCTTACGGTTTCAATCCAAGCTCTTCAGACCCCTTCTGAACAAAAACAGAGTGAAAGTTTTACAGCAGTGATGATTGTATTCTTAGGTTTTGTTTTGTTTCCCCCCTGCTTCCCATTTGTGCAGTTGCAGTATTTTCTAAAATTTCAGTGCAATCTGATACAACAGTAGAAGAACTTTTCCTTTATGAATTTTGTGTATGTTTTTAATATACAAACCTTTTGTGAGCACTTTTTTAAAAGTATGAACAAAACTTGAATTTTGTCACAATAAATGCAATTTTGGAGAGGAAAATCTCATCTGGATACAGTGGCTAGTGATAGAAGTTAATCTTTCTGTCTGATTGCTTAGTCATTGTATCCTTGTGAATCTACCTTTTACAGTCTTAATAAATTGCAGGTATAGTTGTGCTCTAGCCACCTGGATGTGAGGCAAAAATGCATTTCATAAGATGGGAACTATTCTACAAATTGGAAGATGTAATAATGGGTTGATTGGTAGAAAACTTTTAACTGATAAATACTAACTGTGCCGAGGGAGGGATGTAATATTACCGGGAGAGTTCATGAAAAAAAAACCAAAACCAAACTTTTTTGTTTTGTTGCCTTTTAGAACCAGCAAATGTCATATCAATTCTTATTT
Source organism: Numida meleagris (assembly GCF_002078875.1). Taxonomy (NCBI): domain Eukaryota; kingdom Metazoa; phylum Chordata; class Aves; order Galliformes; family Numididae; genus Numida; species Numida meleagris. The sequence goes on from NC_034411.1 coordinate 2,126,069, forward strand.
CTTCTGAGTTTTTGAAGATGGATTCATTAGTAAGTATTAAGAAATATTAAGAAAGAAGGATTCTGTGCCTTAAGGATGCAACTGAAACCCAAGTGTCCAATAGCTTGTTATACTCTTGCTGTTATATAAACATGAGAGATGCAGTAAGGGCATTTTGAGATTTTTGTCACCTTTCTCATTCAAAACATTTAATATTTGCAGAATCTCTGTGAGGGCATAAAAGTAAACTCTTCAAATTTTCTAAATGTGGTAGTGGAATCCTGGATTTGCCTTTTGATGTCTGATTGAAACAACATCAGAATCTGACTTTGATAAGTTTTGTTAAAATATTGTTAAATCAGTGAATACCTTTGTTTTGTTTCCTTATAATAAGACACTTCTGCAACTTACGGTCTGGTTCTCCTTCAGCTCCATATCATTTATGTCTGTTGACTTGTTTGCTTAAATTTTTGTCAAGATCTGTCATTGAGGTGACCTACAATTAAATATATACTAAGTTTAGCTGTTTAAATTGAGATCCAGGCAATAATATATATAATGCATACTATGGTTCTCTTTTGCAAGCAAATTGAAAGGTATCACTGAAGATGAAACATCTGTGCAGTTGTTCTCCAGATTTCTCTAGATGTCTTTAGGAGGAGAATGCAAAAACTGGCTCACTCAAGTTAATTCATAGTCTCTTTTAGGTGAATCTGAGACTTGCTTTCTGGTCTTCAGGTGTAACTGAAATAGTTTTCTAAAATATTAGATGCTTTAAAAAAAAAAAAAAGAGCTTGAAGTAGATAGTACACATCTTTTGAGATATCTTTGCTTAGAATTCTGTACAATTATTTGTAATGTTTCTGTTTTTCCTAGGTAGAAAAATGTATTCATTATTGTCACAAAAATATGAATGCTATTGTAGCCACACCTTGTAACATGAATTGTATCAATGCTAATCTTGTCGGGCATATTGCTGATCTCTTTACTCACAATGAACTGGAAGAGCTGAAGGACAAGAGAGATAAATTTAAAAGGTAACTTTTCACTCTGAAATACACTGCTGAAATGCTATAGTACTTTTGAATCGTTTTTCCAGAACATCTGTGACACACTGTGAAGTTTCGAGTGATACATGAGAATATACATTGTGTGTATGTGTGTGTGTATATATATCTTTAACGCAGAATATGAAGAAGTGACTTCAGAGTTTAATATTAAAATTCTGAGCAAAAGAAAAGAGTTTTTTATAGGACACAAGCAAAAGAAAAGGCTGCAGTAGGAGTATGAAATGGACAAATTATTCATGAATTCTCACATGGAAGCCAGGATTAGGGTAAGGAACCCTTTATCGTATGACGTGCTCCTAACTTCTGTAATTTGGTTTCAGCATCCTGTCATCTCTATTGCGGGAGATAGAATTTAGGATTGCTGGAATCTTAATGAGCTGTGATGGAATATCTTTTCAGAAAGCATATGTAAGGACTCTGGCCTAGTCAGTGTCAGGAAAAGGGCCAGTTATTGGAGAGCAAACTGACAGGCAAGCGAAATGAAAGTAAAAACTTATTTTAATTGGTAACAACTTTCAACTTTACAGCTTTCAGAATTGAAGTTAACTGTAGTTGCACAGTAAAGGTCTTCTATTCAGGGTAGATGCTGGTAGTTTATGTTGGCAAAAAAACAAACAAACAAAAACATAATAAAGGGAAAAAAAAGAAGGGATCTCTTTCCTCATATCTTCATAAAAGTAAGAGATTACCAGGCCAGGAACCAGTTGTCTGAACAAATTATTTTAAAAGAAAACCACATTAAAAGCTGAATTGTGAAAGAAACATGGTGACTTTTGCAAATCATCAGAATATGTCTCTATATATAAAAGAATTGTCAGGTTTTTTTTCTAATGAGTGAGCTGTGTTGCTGTCATTAATAGTAAACTTTTCTGCAAGAAGATTGAGAGACTGTTTGATCCAGAGTACATAAATCCAGATTCTCGAGGAAATGCAGCTACCTTATACAGGTGTGGTCTTATTTTTGTTATTACTTCAACTGCAAGAACAGTCCCTGTAATTTGAAGTCCTGCTCTTACACCAATATTTTGTCATCTTATTTTTTAAATATAGATGTTGTTTATGTAAAAAGCTGTTAACTAAAGAAACTGAAAGAAGAATTCCGTGTGTACCAGGAAAAATCAACATAGATCAACATGGGAATATTGTCTATGTTCATATAAGGTAGTGGGAAAAAAATTTTTTTTACATATATATGATTTTGGATGATTATACAAAATACTGCATGTTTTGGATCAGATTCTTGCGTTACAAAAAGGAAGTCAAAGATGCATGCAGAACAGTTGAATCATCTTAACTTTCTGTATTACCTAAAGAAAAAGAAACAAAAAGGGTGGGGATGGGGGAGATTATGATGATGTACTCCTGAATCCTGAAATATGGGAAGAACTACAGCCATGATTATTGGGAGGGCTATTTGGGTTGTACTTCTTTAGATAAAAAAAAAATACACAGTTAATTGTTTCATCAGAGAGTTTCTAAGATACATATGTAGCTAATTGATAAATTCAAATTAAAAGTTTCATTTCAACGAGACTTATTATGGAATGATGGATAGAATCATAGAATCATTAAGGTTGGAAAAGACCTCTAAGATCATCTAGTCCAACCTCTGAAAACCTGATTTCTAAAAGGCTCAGTATTTCTCTTAACTTACAAATTTTCAGTATATGGCGCTTGAGATGAAACAAGCTGTAATTCCTTGTTATTAGTAAACTTAAGAGGTTGTGAAAGAACGTAAGCATTTTTGTCATGGTCTGAATATAATGATTGTCCCACAGTGTATCCTTCCTGTTCCACACTTTTATGAAGGATTTTTACCAGTGGATGGTTTGTTCTGCTCCTTTTCTACCTCACCTTCCTGGTGGCTGGATCAGAACAGTTTTATTGGCTGTGTGCAACCTGACATTGTACTTTTTCAGAGATAAAACGTGGGAAGTCCATGAGTACTTAATTGGCCTTCATGAAGAATTGAAATCTTGGCAGGATGTCTATTGGCGTCTCTGGGGGACTGTCAATTGGTTGACCTGCTCAAGATGTAACCAGGTGAGTACGTTTTCATTTTCACTTGTTTGTTGGTAACTTGTTTGTTGTGGGTGAGCTTTGAGGTTGAGTCAGAGATTAAAACAGTTATTGCTTCCTTCTCTTTGGCTAATTTTGTCACCAGACGGCATTCAGTTATTTTTATTTTATTGGTGGAAGATGTGATTACTTCCATTATGGGAATTATAGATTCTGATTCATTACTTTTGAATACTATTTTTCTTTCCCATCACTTGCCCTTTCCTTTTTGTTCTGGCCACTAAAAGCAAAATGACGTTAAATTAGAATGTATATTCTTTGATTACTCAGGTTTTAGTGAGTGATGCATTCTGTGGTTATTGAGGTTTTTATATTTCTGGGTGTGTGGCAATAAAGTTTGCACTACAAATAATGTATGTCCAAACTCTGACTTCTGTAGGTAATCTCACCTCTCATTATGTCTCTTCTTACTCTTGTGCAGTCTTTCCTGTGTACTGAATTTTCCCATTGCCAGTACCATCCGCAGTCAGTTCTTTATCCAGGTGTAGCAAGTGCTCTGGGGTCAACTGGGACAGGAGTATATCCATGTTGCAACCAAAAAGTACTTCGATTTGATCCTACTACCCTGCCAAAGGTATTTCAGTACTGGCTCGCTTGTTAAAGAACATGAGAGTAATGTCTGAAAGGCATCTTTATTTTCCACTGGCCAAACAACGTGTGTAGTGCAAGTCATCTGTATGGCTTACACCCTGAGAAAACTTCTGAGTTTTCAGATAAGATGTTTCTAGAAAGCTGAATTTTTGATATTGTACTCCCCAAAGAAGTTCTTTCCATCTACTCATTTTTATGTTGTGTGTGTTTTGCAGGGCTGTAAAGTGAGGGATCATGTGACTAGTTTACCTTCTGGAAATGAAGATGGGGATTCTTTGCCTTCTCAGACCACTAAAATACTGAACGATCTGCTCCATCATAGAGAAGTTATTGTTGTTCCTTTTACTAAGGACGAGAATAGGTAAGAGTGCTTTGTTACTGAAGTAACTTAGTCTTGAAAGCTTAACATGTTTGTGTTATACTTAGTTTTTCTGTTTTTAATTGCGTGACATGGCGCTTGGCAGATGTGACTTAATTTGGAAAAGAAAGAACATACACTGTTGCTTTTTACATTCGACCTCCTTAACCATTCATTCCTCTACTTTTTTGTATTTTTGTTGTTATCAAAATATTATGTGGCTGACTTGGAGGTTTTTTTTCTTTTGATACATTATGAGTAAAAACAGATCGATTCTAAATTGTGAAGTGGAAAAAAAAATATATTTTTGTCCTACATCTCTCCTTAAGTGACTCTGGTATTGGGCTCTGTGATGAAAAAGGCATCGAATGTGATGTGCTCGTAGAACCAAATACACCGTGGGGCCCCAAAACTGGAGAAATCAATGCTGTGAGTGACTGCTGATATTATTTCCCCTTCTTTCAGATAATGAAGAATCCTACAAGAGTACTTTGAAGGATTCATTAGACAACTTTAATAAATAAAATACATTGCTAGAGGAAGAGATGCAGTACTGAGCATTGCAGGGTGGAATTGGCTAGTGGAGGTATAAAATGTCTATTTGGCTCTACCAGAAATATTTCTGTAAAGCAGAAGCAATTATCCTATGTCTGTGCTTTGCAGCCCATTTATAATCTGATGGTATTTAAGGAACCGGTCATATTCCTCAATACATCATATGGTGAACATTATTTACGTATTTGCCACCTTCATTTATCTACTGATGTATCTGAGCATGTCCATGTGGCTTTTATAAACTCATAAACTAACAATGGTAATCAGTTGGGAGTTTTTTGTTTCAAAGATGTGAATGATCTTACCTTCCTGAAATATCGTTCCATTTATATTGTCATACCGATGTCAGATCAGTAGAGATGTTTTCTAAGCCAAGTTTAAGTAGACTGTGTACAATACTGTCTCTGAGTTGAAGAGGCCTTTCATGCAAAGATAAGGTTTTGAAGATCTGCACCCACTGTGGAACTTCTGGTAACTCAACAGTCCTTATTGTAGCATGATGCTGGATGTGAAAACTTCAAATTGTGTCAGTAACTTTCCAGCATCAAATGCAGGAGGCTATTAAATCTTAACTCCGTACCCTTCTGGTACATAACTGTCCTTTCAGCCCTGGAATATGTTTTTGGCTACAACCACCTGTAAATATTTTTAATGTGAAGTTTAGGCATATTGAAGTGTGACTCTAAATTCACCGCATTTAATTTATCAGTTCTTCACAACCTGTTTGCCCAGTTTATCATTCCATGAAAATCTAAAGTTAAAAATGAGAGTAGATCTTCTAGGAGCTACCAGTGTAGATTGCTGTTCTTTACTCCTGTTTTTAGGATTCCGCTTATTTTTTTCTAATAATTGCTATTAATTCTTATGTCTCTCTCTTTCTCTCTCTTTTTCACTACAGTTTCTTTCTCTGAAGAACTGGACTTTACAACTGGTTAGTAAAATGTTTTGTTCATGTTTGCTCTAGCTAACTTTTTTTTTTGTCTTGTTTTCTAATTAATTTAGACAGAAGTTCATTTTCTTTTGCATTGTGGAGGTTGCATTACAGCAAAAATTTTTAAAAGAAAGTGTGAAGTGCTACTTTGACCTGAGTACAAATAAAAATTTCCTTTAAAATATTTTTACAAATGACGACGAACAATAGACCACCAGTGCACACACGAGTTCCTAGTAGTTCATTAGGCTGACAGAAATGTAGATCTTCAAAAAGATTTTTTTGAGTGCCTGTCCCTCTGATGGCTTGTCAGAGATGCTTCATGTCTTCTTTATGATGCTGCTTTATTACAAAAAATCTTCTATCAGAGTTGAATGACTAGCCAAATACTGAAAGTGTGTAGTTGCTCTTCCAGCTGTATAGAACTGGGCATAGTCAATCATGTCTATTTTGATATGTAAATGCTAGAGAGTAGCCGTTTACTTCTGTCACTCTTGATGATTTGTGCTGCAGTCTCATGTTCCTAGTGTCCTACAATAATCTTTTTGAATTTGCAGGTCAAGTCAGCCCTTGTTGTTTCTCATGCACTACTTGGCAGTCATTATCACTTTAAAAAAAAAAACAACCTGTATGTTTATTTCCAAACAATGTAAACATCACATTCCTTAATGTATTTCTTATACTGTACTGATTCTGTTACCACTTGTCATTGTGGTCCCATCTATTGCAATATGGGAGTCAGTGATTTATCATGATGTGCAGAGATGTTTTGAAAAATAGTAAATAAACAGATGTGTTCACTGAGCATCTCAGCAGTATTACACAGTTAGCAAGACAGAGCAAACCTTAGGAGAACCCTCAGTAAACTCTGTAGTTTATTCTGTGATTACAGATGCTGTGTTTTATTCTATAATTTCAGAGGGCTGGAGCACCTCTCCTATGGAGAAAGGTTGAGGGAACTGGGCTTGTTTAGCTTGGAGAAGAGAAGGCTCCGGGGAGACCTTATTTTGACCTTCCAGTATTTAAAGGGAGCATATAAACAGGAGGGGGTACAACTGTTTACATGGGTTGATAGTGATAGAACCCAGGGGAATGGTTTTAAACTAAGACACGGGAGATTTAGGTTAGATATTAGGAGGAATTTTTTCACACAGAGGGTGGTGACGCACTGGAACAGGTTGCCCAAGGAGGTCGTGGATGCCCCATCCCTGGAGGCATTCAAGGCCAGGCTGGACATGGCTCTGGGCAGCCTGGTCTAGTGGTTGGCAACCCTGCACTCAGCAGGGGGGTTAAAACTAGATGATCATTATGGTCCTTTTCAACCCAGGCCATTCTGTGATTATGTGGCTAGCTAAAATTTTTGCTATTGAAACGTGAATTTTCTTATTTTTCTTAATATGTTAATTAATATTTCCTGCAATATATTGAACGCTAAATGTGGAATCATACAATAATACAGGCTGGACGGGATCTCTGATAGTCATCTCAGATATTTCCTCCCACTCTTAAAGTTAAATTCAACTTCAGAGCTTTATCACTTTACTCGTGTCCAGACAAATCTTGGGTATCTCTGAAGGTGGAGAGTCCACAGCCTCTCTAGGCAACTCCTTATAATTTTTTACTGCCCGGAAGAAATATAAATAGAGAAGTATTTGCCAAAACACAAAGATTTGAAATTACTTTCTCAACATTTGAGAACAGTGTTTTCAGACCTAACTTCTCACACACGTTAGTGAGTTACCTCACTAATATATGAAGCAAGATTTGAAGGCAACTCCTTTGGGGCAGATTTAGTGCATTACTAAGTAGGAATCAAGCCTCACATAACATGTGGCATTCTGATTCTGTCAAATAGAAACAGCAGTCGTTGTTATCTGAAGAAGAGGAGTATACCACTGGCTCTGAGGTCACTGAGGATGAAGTAGGGGATGAAGAAGAAGTATGCAGGAAACCAGGTACAACAGTAACTTCTGTAGTTGTCCTCCTTCGAATTTAAAGATGAAGACTCAAGGTAGTAGAATTCTTCTGTAAGAAAGCTTTAAATGTTAGGAAATACTTCTTTAATTTCAATTTTATTTCCGCTGTTTTCTTTGTGTAGCTACAAATTATTACCCTGTTGCTTAGGGTCATCAAGAAACATTGGCAAACAAGGAATGTGGAAACTGTTCCCATCCAGGATGTCCTCAAAGTTGATTCAGGGCTTATTTTGTAGGACAGGTTATCAAATGACTTGAAATTTTTTCCTAGGTAAATTTTGGAAGAAAAAAATGTAGTGGCTACATGATTAGTGGATGTGGCTAGAATTTTGTCTGCATTGAAAATAAGCTGTATAATCTAAAATTATTTTCATGTGTTTCTCTTGTTATACTGTAAAGTTTAGGAATGTGGGAAGCAAAAAACCATCTCTTCTTTCCATACTAAAAGCAAGCCACTTGAACTTGGGCACTTTGTTTTTTGATTTTTTTTTTTTTGGAGGGATTGCTTTTGTCTTAATGCAAATTTAATTTTTTAAGTGCTAACATTTTTGCAACTTGACTTTAAACTTATTTGATCTGATACCCTTCAGGTTGTTGATGCAAGTAATATGGTCAGAGATGCAGGTTGTACATGCACTTGATTTTAAATTTACAATCGAAAGCTTGTGCAGTTGTGTCATCATCTTACATTTTAAATATATACTAGAATTAATGTATGCTTCTAATGGAAAAGAGTAACCCATGTGTATTAACCTGCCTGCAATACTAACAAAGAAAAAGCAAGTTGTTCATTTACTTTCACTGTAAAGGAATAGGGGAGGAAAATCCTTTTGTAGCATGTAGTTGTGAAATTCAGAGTATCTGTGATTGTGTCAGTCAGTAGGTATTTCTTCATTTTGCAGGGAGAAAGGAGAAACTAAAGAAATTCTATAAACACCCAAAGAAAGGGGCTTCTTCACCTAGTATTCAGAAAAAGGAGAAGCCATCTGACAAGGTAAAATCAGAGCTGTGAACACAACCTGGGCTAATGATGAGAATTTTTCTTATGTTTTAAGGTCATGTCCAAAACTTACGTAATACATTTTTATTTCTTTCATAGCCAAGTTCCCGAGATGCATCTCCATTCACGTAAGTAATTTTCAAAGTCCTTGAGAACATACTGTAGTGTATCCTTTCTCATAAGTGGTTACTGATAACATTGCATGTGTCTTTCTTTCTTAATCAGTGTAAGTGTGCAGCAGAACAAATGGGATGCCTCCAGGTCACTAAGATTCAACCAAGATGCTCAAAGAGAAGATGGTCTGTTCTTGCATGAGTCTAGCTTTTATAATGTTAATATTATACAAAGAAAATTATTATTTCACATAAGAAATGGGTATATTTTTTTTCAAAGTATAACAATTTAGCTTAAGATTGAGTTTTATCGCAGATAAAACAAAGTTGTTTTTTTCATAGTGCTCATCTGTAAGAGAACAGATTTCAGCTAGGTTGTTAGTAGTCAGCTCTATCCAAGCCACATGGCATTCTCAGGTTCTTCATATACATATACATATATATATTTACATATATATATACATATATATATAAAAATGTAGCTGAGAATTCCTGAAAATATTACTTCAGAATTTGATTGGCATTTATTAGCAATTTCATCTGTTCTACAGGAATAAAAAAATCTCTGTGTCAGGAAAATGGAAAGAGAACCTACCATGAACTACACTGTAGTCTTGCATACAGACTGAAAAATAAATGGGCAGCTTTGGACCCTCAGACTAGGAAAGTATTTGGAAGGAATTCCAAGTTTGCAGGAAAAAAAACATTCCATTCAAATTGTGTTAGGAGCGTTTATGTTCTGTATTTGGGAAGTCTGCACATAACCTACAGAGATTATAATTGTGCCCTCTGATGACTATACAAGTAAGCAAAGATATTTTTTCATGCATCCCTGTGTTATTTGTTATCTGGATATCTAAAAAGTGATAAATGTATTTACTTGCATCTTCTTCCCTGTCTTTCTTATTTGAAAATATTCAGAATTATTTTAATTTACCCAGCTTTTTATATCTTTGAGATTTCTATGTATTTTTGCTGTTCTGAAAGTCTTTGCCTCAAAACTGTTTCCATATGTTTTTTTATCTCAGTGCAATTCCTCAGACTGATTCTGGTATCTGCCCAGAATGCTTCTGAAGCTAGATTATTCATCAGGATATAGAATTTTGGTTGTTTAAGACTTCTGTATGAGCTGAGAAACAAAAAATTACTTCCTGCAAATAGGATCTAACTAAAATGTGTTTTGTATGTTGTTCTCTTTGTATTCAGTAGTATGGAAAGCGTTTGTTCTAAAATATTATTTTTGACAGACCAGAGGAGAATGTCTGAGATTACAGGACACTTGATAAAAATCAGACTGGGAGACTTTGGTCGAATCAAGTCAAAAGACAGCAAAGAAGTAAGACTTATCATAACGTAGTGATTGCAGAATTGAAGCAGGCCTTTGTAACAAATGTGTAACACAAATGAAAACACCATTCGTTCAATTACTAACAAAGAATTGAGTTTAATCTTCATTTTCTTCTATGCATGATGGTTTTTTTTGTAAAGGAGTTAAATAACAATTTTTAAAGTTCGCTGCCTTTAAAAATTGAACATGGAAAATAGGATGGTTTTAAAAGAAAGTGTGCTATAGGTTCTCCTGAATATTAACTATTTTTATGAAAAATCGCCGATTAGATTGGAATAATGTCACAACTTGGTTTTTTGCATTTCAGTACGCCGGAGGCATTTATTCAAGACTTGAAGCTCAGATAAAGGCCTCAGCACAGGTCAATGCACGACAGATCAACACTGAGAAGAATGCCAGGTAGGATAAAATGAAAAAGCAGGATATAAATTTCTGGGAGGGGTGGGGGTGGAAACTGTTTTAATTTAAGTGTGCTTCATTTCATATGCTTTCTTGCATCAGTATCCCTTCTAGCTGGCTAACCATATAGGATGTGAAAGCTCCCTTTGTAAAATTATGTGGCCAGCAGGTGAGTCTCTAGATGCTGACAAACTTTTTAGGATACACTGGATGCTTCAAATATCTTGTGGATTTAATTTCTGTTAAAAAAAAAAATGCATGTGACTACCACTGTAGAATTAATGATTTCAAAAGAAGTTATTTGACATAACAATGCTTTGAATTGTTGTATTAATTTTATACCTTTTTATGAAGACATAGTTCGTGGTTGCAGGTACATTGACAGAAAAGCAGCTTTCTCAATACAGTTGTGAGATTTTTTTTTTTTTGCTTTTTCTCAGATCACACTTCAGCATGAAAGCAATTTCTAACAAGTGCTGAACCAGAGAGCTGACCTCGTAATAAGTAGAACATTCTAGCTGTGATAACCTGCACTTGTTTCTTCTGTGCTCTTAATCCAGGTCAAAATCCCGTTTTGGTCAAGGTCGTCCAACATAAAGACTCATGAAAAAACTGTAGCCAGAATCCATTACTACTTCCTGAAATCATATGGCATTCTTGATATATGGAGAATGTGCATCTCCAGAAGCTTTGACTTGATGAGCAGCGACTTATTTCTTTAAGCCTTGTAAATTATTGTGTATGATAAATGAATGCAAATCCAATGAGGTCTGTACTTATTTTAATTGTAAATATACTATTTCTTAAATTTAAATTTAGTTGCTTTTTAGGCTATTGTATTGAGTTGCCTAGAAAATATTTTATAAACCTGCAGAGTTCACTTACTCAACTCACTTTTTTTATGAGGGAAGACATAAATATGCCTTCCAATATGAAAGAAATACAGGAAAAGAAAAAGCAAGACTACTGAATTCTGAATGCAATCAGCAGTGTCAAGATAAGTCACGTGGAAAAAAAAAATATATATGTATGTATGTTATGTTGTATTTGATAGGACATTTTAGGTCTGTCCCATAGGGATTTGCATTTGAAGTCAGTGACAGTACTATAGCTGTGAATTAGACTAGTTAATGCAGAGGTTGAATGCAGTTCTGAGGCTTTCTTCCATACACCTACACAACTCCCATTCATGTGAAGGTGGGTAACAGATGGAAACTAGACCTTCAAAGATTATTTAACTGCCATGTTGATGCAGATCTTGCATGTGAAACACTTGCTTTACTTGTATGTGAAGTTCATACTTACTCCCGTGCCATATCTGATTCCTCTTGCACAATATGGTGTTTGGTTCCCTTCTAATGCGCAGACAAAGCTGTTCCATCTTTCAGTGCTGTACCACTAAATGACTCAGAGGGTATGCTATTAATTAGGCATCTTTCAGCTGAAAGGAATCATTATGAAGAGTTGCGTGTAGAACGTTTTGGGTCTGATTTCTTTCTGAAACCTGCCTTATTAGTACTGTTTAGAAGTCACTTTCAAGTTCTGTAATTGGAACAACAGAATACAAGTTTGTGTATATGTAAAATCCAGGTCTACCAAAATGAACTAATTTGCCTAGAAAATAATTAATGTATTAGCAAAAAGAGTGGCAATAACAGTGACTGAATTCCAGTAAATGTATCCTGACCTTTTTGAGACGAGTAGAAAGAGCGCTCAGGGAAAGTTTGTTCTGGACCACAGCTGTGAAATGTGAGTTTGGGGTTAAGTCTGCAAGATATGGGGAGGTGGGGGCACGGAGTACAGGGTGGGGAGAGGCAAGGGAGAACATGAATGTAATGCACTCTTCTCTCTATTCAGGCTTTTTTTGTGTGTTCTGTGGGTTTTCAGTAGGCATTAGAAGACTAGGATAGCAATGCTTGAAAATACTGCTTTCAAGGGGGAAGATTTGATTGAAATTAAAACAGAATGTTGTTTATTTCTGTATTTTGTCCAATGCGAGTTCAGAGCCCAATAAAACTAACAGGCAAAGCTGCATATCTCACTGGCTTTGATTTTTGGGCAGGAATGGTATCCTTTGCAGGAGTGCTCCAATCTGTATTAAATAAATAATGCTTTATTAATGTGCTGTGTCTGTTTGCAAGTAATAAAGCAGCTTTAAGCACTTAGAGTAAACACTGGAAGGCTGACTATTGTTTGCTGAAGGAGAAATCTGCAGGGCAAAATAAATAAATAATAAATGCAATAGAATAAGTGTTTTGCTACAGTTTTGTGACTTCTGATAGAGAATTGTTTCAAATGGTAAACTCTGCTATGAAAGTTGCCAGCTTGTGTATGTGTATATGTATGCTTAGTTTTCTTAGAACAACTAACCAAAAAATGGGGGGAAAATGCTGGTTTTATGTGCCAATATTGTTATATTTATTCACAAGTATTTTGGGCAAATAACAATAACATACATGATATGCAGCCTTTTTTCCCCTCTTGCCAGCCACATTGTTTTTTTAAATTTTGTATTAATTTTGAAGTTGTCTTGGTTTAATGGAAATAAAAGGAATTCATTTAAGAAATGTGTGGGTATTCTGTGGATACTTGTAAGAAGTAAATAAGTGCGTAAATACTATGACTTCAGTCATTCTTGTGTGTTTGTGATTTAATGGCAGCATCATGATTCAGATGTTTTATCTGTCAAGAAAAGGATGTGGTTGAAGGCTGAGCTATCCCAAACATACAAGAACCTGGTAGTACTTACCTGCATTGAGTTTTGAAGTTGGTTCCTGAGCAGCCTGCCCTGCAGACAGCTTAAGTGAGCAAAATGTCAGACTGAGCTATGCTAAATGCATGCTTAAGTTTGCATCCCACTGCCACAAACACTGATCATGCTATTTAAATAGTCTGATGGATCTATGAACAGGATTAGTTTCCGTTATTTTTTTGTAGAAATTGCGATATATAGTCCTTTATATGTGCAGCTGGTACACAAGGAAGACTACAACATGTCACGTACGTGTGTGTTTAAACTTGCTTGCTGTTCTGTGGAGCTGTGCCTGGTTGCTTAATGTCTCAAAATGTTGGAGAAAGGGACAGAATATTAACTTTAGCCACAGTAATGGCTCCAAACCAAAAGGAGTAGAATCAGAGAAACATGAATGTACAGTTACCCCAGTAAGCAAACATAAATCCGAATAGTACGAGCATATTTCACATGATGGTAAAGTTACAAACAAATATTTGAGTGATTGCTTGAATCTTTAGTAGTATTACTTATGAGTATAAAATTACAGGAGGTTCTTACAAAGACACATCCTTTTCCAATATAGACAAGCACAGTTTTGGGGGTCTCATCAGGATCCATTTAAAAATGGCAGGTATTTTGCTCAGTGTCAAGACAAATGTCTTGAGCTTTAATAGCATCACTCTCACAAATAAATCCTTGTTGTTCCCGTACATCACATGCACTGAAATCAACAGTTTGTCATCTATTTCCATTTTGTTGGGCCCATACTCTGTGTTCTAATGGATAGAATGAGGCCCCATAGTGAATAAGTCCCAATGCAATGATACATGTTATGTATATGTATATATGTATTATGGTATATGTTGTGTACCAGAGCATGGCATATCGTTAGGACAAAGGCTGTAGCATGGTTATGAAGATGATCATAAGTTAAATATCATAGATGCCTCCGGGATTGAAATTCTCTTTCCAATTTATTTGCATTATGCCAAATCACCTTTTGAATTTCAGTGGGCAAAGTACCTCCTTCACCTTTTCTTACAGTTTCTGCTACTGTAGATTGCAATCATATTGGAGCTTGGATATGACTAAGAGCTAGGAAAACATTTTGTTGGGTTATGGCAAGTGAATCTACAATTAATTGTTGGTCTTTTATATGAGTTCTTTCCCTTTGAGTTAATCCATCAGGTAAGAGCCACTGGTTGGTTCCCAGTGCTGATAGGGAAGACTGCAAGGGATGTTGTAACGCATATAAGTCACTTGTTGCTGCGCTTAATTTATTTACAAGCATTTCAGTTTCTGTACTGCTTAGGACTCCAAGTCCTGCCACGATATGCCAGTCACACACTCGTTTAGTCAGGGGAAGTGCTCACCTGTGTAGCCACGTTAGCCATCCTGCATAGGAGGTGTTTAGAGTGAGCAGGTTGGTTTGATTGCTGAGATACTGGTTTTCATCAACAATTTTACCTTTTTAAGAGACTGTGATGGGTTAAACAACATCTGTTGTTGACTTGTGTTTTTGACTGCATATGGTCCAATCCCATAAAGCTGTGAGGACAAAGCCTCTTCCCCATCCTCTTCTACTCGGTAGTGGGGTGATTGGGAGGAGTCAGTGTAGTCAGGGTGGTTGTTCTGTGTTTGCTAATAATTTTAAATTCAAATGATCATCCCAGGCCACTGCTAACCCAGAGACAAGCTACGTTAACAGGTTGCATTAAGGCAAAATTGTACCAACAGTCTCACCATTCAGTGGTACAAGCTCTTCTACCTTTTTCTACCTCCTTCTCCTCTTTTGACATCAATCACAGAGATATGAGGTACTTTCTCATGAGTGGGGACCTATTGTTCATCCAGTGTCCTATCTTTAGTTCTTGCCCTGCATTTTCCAGGAGTTGGGGAGTCAGGTATTTGGGGCAATGTGCCTGCTACATTTATTTTTTAAGTATATTTCAATTCAAGCCTCAGTTATAATTAGAATTCATTTCCATACTTCTAGAATTCCCAACGTGGGCATGGGACTATGGCCAACCATTGAGCACAATAGGATCAGCATAAACAATTACAAATATCAAGAAGACGTCTGCCCAAAACAGTGGCACCAGTGATGCCACAGGCATCCTAGAAAAAGGAACAGGGTGAGAAGGGAACCTTTGGGGTACAGCGGTAGGATCAGCATTTCTTAGCATATGAAAAACAAAAGAGAGGGAACTTCCTGGTCCCAGAGGAACCAAGTTTAGAGGATAGGTGAAATCCAGCCATGGTTAACTTGGTACATTTTCCTCAATGATCTCAAGCCTTCCAGGTATATTCATTAAGAGGTTCAGTGAGGGTCAAAGGGACAGGCCTGGAGCTGGACAGATTAGCCAGTACTGGTTGGCCTGGGGAGTAACTGCATTCTGTTACCTTACATGAATTCTCATCTGTAGTTGCAGGCAGAAGTGGAGGGACCTTGGGATAGAGGACAATAAACCTGGGACACCCATGTACCCCTCAGTGGTCACTGACTATTGCAGTGGCCTCAGACAGTAGGGAAGCCCATTTGTGCTTCCCTAGTTTTAGGAACTTCTTGAAGAGGCCATTGGATTGTTCCACAATACCGTTAGCCCGTGGGTAGTAAGGGATGTGAAAAACTGTTTAATACCTTCCACTTGTGCCCATTCCTGTACTATCCCTGAGGTGAAATGGGAACCATTACCTGATTGTATTGAATTGGGTTCCAGGAGGATGCTAAACCATTTCAGGGCCTTAACGGTATTTTCCCGTGTTGCTCAAGGGAAAGGTTTGGCCTGTAGTAGGCCAGAGACTATTTCTACTTTGACTAGTACATGTTATTTGCCTTCAGATTTATGAAAAGGGCCAATATAATCAATCTGCTACATCTCCCATAGGTGCTTCCCTTCCCTTAAATGGAGAGGGGCTTCCAGTAAGGGGTGTTTGTCCAAGCAGATGCAGCATAGTTCACAAGCAAAAACACAAGTATGACATTTCTCCCTACCAACAGACCAGCCTTGAGCTTGGGCCTCCCGGTATAGACTGCGAGCACTGGTATGCACCCTTTTTACGTGTAGCTGTTCCACAAGTCTCTCCCAGTTGTCACCCTCTGCTTCTCTCTGTCTCAAGGGGGAAATCCTGGCTAGTTTGTCCATCATGTTGTTTCAACTACTCGCTGAGGTCCTGCCATCTGGGTGGGATGCGACCCACACACAGAAAATTGACCATGTTTGGCAGTACCAAGAATATCTTGCCATTTATCCTTCTGCCATCTTGGGGCACAGTTAACTTTCCAATTGTTTTGCTCCCAGAAAGGGAACTACTCTGTGCAACCTTTGAGGGCAGCATACTAATGAGTATAAATTTGCGCATGTTCAGTGGAATGTTCACGCTGGAATACACTCCATGCAGCTATCAGTTCCCTGACCTGAGCACTCCCCTCTTCCTCAGTGACAGTAATGAAATCAGTCCCTATCTATAGGGCCACAGCCTGATATTTCCATGCTTTTCTTTTGTGTTTGGTGGAGGCGTCTGTGAACCAGACATTAGTAGTAATCATCTTTGTCATCTCTATGCGTATACTCAGTTTTTATCAGAGGGTGGAGAAGGGTCACTGAGCTTTCTAACTTATCTATTTGGACTCTCACATTATCCAGGCTTTCTTTTGGATACAAGCCACTCCCTGGGGAACTGCTGTTAATTTCCACCTCATTTATCAACTGTTCTCTAAGGGCTCATTGGAAGAGGACTGCTGAATGTTTTTCTTCCTCTAACTGCCCCCTAAGATCTTCTACCTACAAACTTCTGCAAATCTTGAAGGTTTTTAACCAACTCTTGCAGCTATTGAATAATTTGAGTTTGTGCCATCTGTTATTGGTCACCAAATGTATGGCAGCAGTAAGAACAACTCCTGGAACGACTGATTTTTCCCTTACCCTCCCTCATATGGGCATCTTTGTGGAGGGAATTTATATGATCTGAGACTCCCTCTAAGTTGGACCAAATATTCTATGCCCACTCCATCCCCACAGGGGAGAGTCTGGCACCGTGTTTTTCTGCAAGGTCGAGGAGAATATTCTTGCTCTCATTCTTTTTTTCATCAGGGACTGTCATGATGCCTCTCTTTGACTGACCTTAGAGCCATGATCACAGAAAAGAGTAACTGAGCTGGAAGGAAGCGTTTTGCTTGTCAGCCTTGGACTGGGACCATCTCAGCTAAGAAGCTGTTGAAAAGCGTGGGTAACAGCACCTGAGCAGTAGTTTTAGCTCTACACCTGCCTGTAGGTGACCTTCAGTTATTTTTTTTTTCTGCACTGGGTTTGTGTACACTAATGACCTGCCTCCTTTAGCTTCTAGGCTGTCTCTGAAGGTACTGAGGGAGATCTTTCTGGAATTTAACCCTTTAAGGTCTAGTACAATTTATCATTGACCTTTCTGTCAGAGGTACTAGAAAATACTGAAGCTGCTCTGCCTTTGCTGTGACTTGGAATATCTAACAGTAGATCTTCATTAATGGGTTAAGATTCCAGCACTGAAATATTTCTGGTGCTCAGGAGGATTTGTTGCTAGAAGAGTTTTTTGACACAAACATGAGGTCGTGTAGCCTCTAATGGCATAGAGATTTTATGTTTAGCATATGTTATGCTGTTCATTGAAAGCTATCAGGATATTTATCTCACTGAAAAGTCTCTAGCCTTCTTTCTCTGTATCTCTTTTTGTATCCCTGTTCTTTCAAGGAAGTATTCTGTACACAGATCAGTATTCTAAAGTTCACCAAATAGTCTTGCTAAGACCTGGTCATCATGGATGCAGATAGCAGTCATGCAGGAAAAAAAATGACTGCTGATGTGCTCTGGTAATGACATCAGTGAATGGACAATCATGGCTGGATGTGGCCTTTCTTCAAAAGAGATAGTAACAGAGATTAAACTTATTTCCATACTTCTAAACCCTTCTGACTGAACTGCTCCCACATTTCCATTTCAGTTACTTAAGGCTGAGAAAGCATGATGGTGATTTTGTACTCAGCTATGTGCCGTTTTATTGTTTTGTGTTTTCACTGAAGCTATGGGAATTACTTTTGTATCCACGGTGACAAAAAAGTGTTGATGCAAACAGAGGTGCACCTTCCTTTGGCAGTTGTTTTCTTTCTGAGTAATTGGTTGTTGCTTTCAACTGAAGGAACAACATCTAGATTTCATTTACCTCTAGATGTTTGGAAGAAACTTCATGATCAGAAAATCATTTGTAGTCCTTGAAAATCTTCTGCAAACTTCATGTCGTTTTTTTTGGAGGAACCTTCACTGAAGTAAAATGTTTTAACTGCCTGCTAAACTTATTCTGAACATACACCATCTATAAAACACTGGGCATGTTTCAGAGGTGTCCGTTCTCATCACATAGAATAGTAACTATTGTTCTTGCAACATTAGTTTTTTTTTTTTTTTGTGGAACAGAGTTGTGAGAAGATACTCTCCCAGTGTTATAGAAATGAAAGGGATAATGTGGTTCCTTTGCTCTTTCACACTTCATTTTGTTTTCTTTTCCAGAGAATATGTAGGTTTCTCTCCATTGGTCAGAACATCTTACAAGTTCTAGATTACAAATTTATTTATTTCCATCTGTATGTTAAATAATAAATTTAAAAATAGCTTCTGTTTTTTTTTTTTTTTTTTTTGTGCTGTAACACAAACAACAGTGTTTCCTTGTTGGTTTATTTTTATTGCCCAAAATGGACTTTGATCACACAAGGTGATAAGCACGTTATATAGTCTGTGGACTTTTCTCAAAGGCTTGTTGTGTTTCTTTTCCTCATCACTGAAGCATTCATCAAGATAGTTGCAAACTTGTTATGTGACAAATGAAATAGATCTTTGCAAATACTGTATACAAGAAACTACCATCTTTTTTGCCTTCGGTAGTATATTTTTTCTGCTGTGGTCATGGCGCATTCAGGATCTGTGGGTTTTGCTTTGATTAGTTGTCTTACCTTCATCTGTCTTGATGCACAAAGTAAGTAATGTTATTTTTATAAATGCCTGTGGGTCTAGTCTTGCTTTTAATGAAATTGAACAGTTTATTAAATTAATATAAGGTACAATCCTAGAGGTTTAAAACTCATTGATTTTTTTGACTGATGAAATGATAACAAGCAATCTTCTTGGTACCAGTGGAGGTGATCTGTAGACATAAAGGGGCTTTGTGATCACCTGTTGAAAGCCACTGCTCTTGAACTTTTACAAGTTCTCACTGAAGTCTTTAAGTATTAGTTTGTATCTGCAGCAGACGTGGAATAACATTTCTGGCTCTGGGCAGCCTGGTCTAGTGGTTGGCAACCCTGCACTCAGCAGGGGGGTTGAGACTAGATGATCTTTGAGGTCCTTTTCAACCCAGGCCATTCTATGATTCTATAGACTGAAGCTAAATATGACTACATTTAGATCTGAAGTTGGGATCACTTGTATTTCTTTCTGCTATTCTGTTAACTTAGATTGAAGTAGTTACCATTTTCATGTCTGATCTTCTTTGTACTGGTAATGACTTCTTTAGAAATTCTCTTCCTGAAACTGAGAACTATGTCATTCACTAGATAAATCTGGGCATACAAGGACCATTTGGGTGCCTAAACATAACTTGAGTCCTTCAGATTTTCTCTAGAAATTTCACAACAGTGAAAATGCTGAAGCGTCCTCCCCTCTACAGGGGAAATTCAGGCTGCATGTTTGGAAAAGCTTCTTCACCAAGAAGGTGGGCACTGGGATGAACACTCCAGGGCAGTGGCCATGGCACCAAGCTTCATGGAGTTCAAGAAGCATTTGGACAGTGTTCTCAGACATAGGATTTGGATTTTGGGTTGTCCTGTGTTGGTTAGGAGCTGGACTCAATGATTCTCATGGGCCCTTTTCAGTTCAGGATATTCTATGATTCTTTGTTTCTGCTAGCTCCAGAGAATTGCCAGGAAAATCTGAGAATTTTTTTTTTCTTCCTGGGGAAAAAAACACGCAAGAGATTTTATTTAATTATTGAATTTCCTTTTTTTAATTATATTGTAACGTTTAAGCCAATTTCAAGCTTCCAGCTTTCTAATCTTTTTCTATAATACAGAACCCTTTTTTCCAAAGTAGACTTTTGAATACTTGGAGGTGGAGGCAGTGAATTGCTCCGTAACCAGCAGCAGTTCACTGTAGTATTTTTTTAGTAATTAAAGTTACCTGTGTAGAAATTTGTCCGCTGCTCCTTTATAAATGAGATTCTGAAGGGAGAGGGAAATACAAAGACATCAGCCTGACAGGTAAAATTAGCCCACTATTTCTTTTGCCAATCTGAATATACAGTGAGGATGATGAGAAGAGTGGGACATGCTTAGTTTAGCGTTGATACAAACTCATGTGAGATCAAAAGTGTCCATAGGAATATGGATTGCGTTCTGGCAGCTTTGCTGAGTAATTCTAGTCAGGGAAGGAAGAGAAAAATCTATGTTCCTGGCGTTCCTGGTCAACTGGAGAGGTCCCAGAAGACTGGAGACTTGCCAATGTGACTCCCATCTACAAGAAGGGTCATAAGGAGGATGCGGGGAACTACAGGGCTGTCAGCCTGACCTCGGTGCCAGGGAAGGTTATGGAGCAGATTGTCCTGAGGGAGATCACGCGGCATTTGCAGGACAACCGGGGGATCAGGCCCAGCCAGCATGGGTTTGTGAAGGGCAGGTCCTGCTTGACCAACCTGATCTCCTTCTATGATCGAGTGACCCACCTGGTGGATGAGCGAAAGGCTGTTGATGTGGTCTACCTAGACTTCAGCAAAGCCTTTGACACTGTCTCCCACAGTATTCTACTGGAGAAACTGGCAGCCTATGGCTTGGACAGGTACACCCTTTGCTGGGTAAGGAGCTGGCTAGAGGGCTGGGCCCAGAGAGTGGTGGTGAATGGAGTTAAATCCAGCTGGCGACCGGTCATGAGTGGTGTTCCCCAGGGGTCGGTGCTGGGGCCTGTCCTCTTCAATATCTTTACTGATGACCTGGATGAGGGCATTGAGAGCCCCACCTCGAGTACTGTGTCCAGTTTTGGGCCCCTCACTGCAAGAAAGACATTGAGGCCCTGGAGCGTGTTCAGAGGAGGGCGACAAAGCTGGAGCACAGGCCTGATGAGGAGCAGCTGAGGGAGCTGGGATTGTTCAGTCTGGAGAAGAGGAGGCTCAGGGGAGACCTCATCGCTCTCTATAACTACCTGAAGGGAGGTTGTAGTGAGCTGGGGGTCGGCCTCTTCTCTCTTGTAACTAGTGACAGGACGAGGGGGAACGGCCTCAAGTTGCACCAGGGGAGATTCAGGCTGGGCATTAGGAAATTCTACTTTTCTGAAAGAGTGGTCAGGCGCTGGAATGGGCTGCACAGGGAGGTGATTGAGTCACCGTCCCTGGAGGTGTTCAAGAAACATTTATAGTGTTGAGAGACATGGTTTAGTGGGGTTATTGGTGGTAGGTGGATGGTTGGACTGGATGATCTTGTAGGTCTTTTCCAACCTAGCTAATTCTATGATTCTATGATTCTATGTGATTTCTCTGTGCATATTTGTAGATATAGGGAAAAAAAATCCAGCAGAAAATGTAGAGAGATGTCACTGAGTTGTAGCATAGAACATGAAAACTACTTCTCTTTATGAAATCACACTTTAAATTGCCAATTTAAAGTCAATCTATTTCAGGCAAATCAATGTGCCTGAATTACTTACAGTTCAGTGATGAATAGATTTGTGTTTATAGCTTTCTTGAGAGGAGAAAACATTTGCAAGGCCATGGACCAAAGGGAGCTTTGGTCATGGTCTTTGCAAATGTTCAGCAGGAAATGAAAGTACAGTGATTCATGGCAGTTAAGCAATAAAGCCAAAGTTTCACTGTACTCAGGGTACTGAGGAAGGATAATTCTGCAACTAGTCATTTTCTCAAACTTTTATTGATAGCTGATTATCTTTAAATTCTTCACTGAAAAAAAAGGGGGGGAGAAAGGACAGACTGGGACTAAGCCTGCAATCGTATCTATTTCAGGTAAGGTGTTGCTTTAAATCCTGAAAATTATTTTGAGGTACCACCATAATAAATCTGATTAATTTGGATTGATGTACACAAGTTTTATATAGTATAAGATCTTCTTTTACTTTGTGCATTTTCTGGAAATAGTCCCTCTGTTTTTTGTACATGACTTTTCATTTTCTTTTTAGAAATCACAAGTATAGATTGTGACACAACACCTAGCACGGTCCTGCTGCCAACCTTTTTAGATGAGTATACAGGTAAATCATGATTTGATCCTAGAACTATCTGTCTTTCTCTTTAGTGCGCACAGTGCTTCAATTCTTTGCATAATCTGTAATTTATAATGGATTGATCTATATTGTAAGTTTTTTGGTTTTTTTTTTTTTATAGTAGTTTTCATGACTGTATGCAGCAGCAGCAGCCTAAATGAAATACTGCTCTCTCTGGTGAATAGGGTAAATAAATATAAGAAAAATAAATTCACTCATCCAAAGATCTCACTATCTGAATAGACACAGCAATCAATGGGGTTGAGTTCACCCTCAACAGGTTTGCTGATGACACCAAGCTGTGGGGCGTGGTGACACAGCAGAGGGACAGGATGCCATCCAGAGGGACCTAGACAGGCTTGAGCTGTGGGCCCAGCTGAACCACATGAGGTTCTACAAAGCCACATGCAAGGTCTTGCAACTGGGTTGAGGCAATCTCCATTGCCAATACAAGCTGGGGGATGAAAGAATTGAGCGCAGCTGAAAAAGACTTGGGGTACTGCTGGATGGGAAGCTGGTTGTGAGCCAGCACTGTGCCCTCACAGCCCAGAAAGCCAACTGTATCCTGGGCTGCATCCAAAGCAGCATGGCCAGCAGGGCGAGGGAGGGGATCTGCCCCTCTGCTCTGGGCTGGTGAGGCCTCAGCTGGAGCACTGCGTCCAGATGGGGAGTGCTCAGTACAGAAGAAATGTGGGCAAGTTGGAGTGCGAGGGGAATGGAGTGAGGAGAAATGGTTTCAAGCTTGAAGAGCATAGATTTTGGTTGGATAGAAGGAAAAAGGGATCCAAGGGACAGAAGAACCCTCCTACAAGGACAGGCTGAAAGAGCTGGGGCTGTTCAGCCTGAAAAAGAGAAGGCTTTGAGGTGGCCTTTCAATATCTTATTTAGCAGGATCTGTGATGACAGAACAAGGGGAAATGGCTTCAGGCTTGAAGAGGGTAGATTTAGGTTGGATATAAGGAAAAAGCCTTATACAGTGAGGGTGGTGAGGGCACTGGAATAGGTTGCCCAGTGATGTGGTTCATGCCCCGTCCCTGGAGACTTTCAGGGTGAGGCTGGATCAGGCCCTGGGCAACCTGGTGGAGCTGTGGTGTCCCTGTGCATTGCAGGGGAGTTGGACTAGATGGCCTTCAGAGGTCCCTTCCAACTCTAAGGATTCTATGATTCTATAATAAACAGTTCACTCCTTGTGAGGTTGCATCATAAATGAATGAGATGGTGTGAGAGCAAGGAAGTACCTTCTGTTTTCTGCTGGGGAAGCTGAGGCTCAGAATTAAACACCTTGCCTAAGAGCAGTAGGGCTGACTTGCCAAGAGCCAGATTCCAGTCTCCTGAGTCAGAGCCTTGTGCCTTATCCACAAGACCAACCTTTCCCTTGGAGCATTTCTTTTCTCTCCACCCTGTTTTGAGGGTAGGAACGGTAGCATTGTTCTATGTCAAACAAATTTAAAGCATAATACAAGAGCACTCCCAGCAGAATGGCTGGAACAACCTTTGAGTTTATCATTAATCTGGAAGCCATGACTTTTCTTGGAATGGCTTCTGCACTGGAACCCTCCTCAGCAGGAGCAATAACCACAAAAGCTTTAACCACCAAAAGGCCTGTCAGTCTTTAAGTAAGAGGGTTTTGAGATTAAAAAAAAAAAAAAGTTAAAAAAAAACCCAACACACAACAAAACCACACAACACATACTTAAAACAATGAAAACTTACCACTTTACTCCTGAGATACAGCACAACTATTCTGTGCTCACTGTCATCTATCCATTATCACTGGACTCGTACCTGAGAGTATTCCAGGCACTCCCTGCAGCTGGAGGAAAAGAAGTTGTTCCCTTCCTTTAGTAGCTTAGGGACCAAGGCAGTGAGCCTGCATGTTGAGATGAGAGATGGGGCCGTAACAGTAAGTTTTGCTGACCTAGGTTGGTAATGATGAAGTATGAAAACAATAGAGTAAGAAAGAAACTCAACTAGTGTGCTTCCTGAAGATCACAGAAAATATTCGAGATCTCAGGGAAGATTTGGGAGACCAGAGGGGATTTTTTTGCAACCCTGATGATGTCTTCCATGAGAAGATGCGTATTATTTAATGACTACAAATATCTTGATAAATGTAAGATAACTATGTTTAATAATTGTGCCAGTAACACTACACTGGATTGTTTACAAGAACACATTTCAAACATGCTTTCAAGCCTGGATTTGATTTTTAACAAAGCAAGCAACACGCTACTGAAAAAACAGTGAATTTAATCTGTTGTGATAATAACAAAATAAAAAATCCTAATGTTTTCAAGGCAAAAAATATGTTCAATTGTAGAAAAATTGCACTCAAAGTGATTCAAGAGTTGCAGTATTTAATGTTGCAGTATTTTGTATGAATAGAAACAGACTGAAGAAAAGTACATATACTTAACTATTCAGAATCAAAATCCACAAGCAGCCACAAGGCTGAATCCAGATTCATACTGAATTCCATCTGCTTGCTGGATTTAGAGATGACATGCCCTTATGATTGGAAAACAGGGAATCTTACCCCATGCAGCCCTGACTAACATCTCACTGACTTTGATTACACTCCCTGTGTAGGAAGTCTGGTCTGTCTGTGTGGAACCAATGGCAGAAAAAGGCCTAAATGTGAAAAAATAAAAAATAAAACATTGCAGCATGAACTTGTTTCCAGGAAAGGATGGAAACTTAGGTGAAAAGTATGCCAAGAGTTTTAATGCTGGACATCATGTCATAGAGTGTGAACATTAGAAAATTTGCATGGTTTTAAAACACATCAGTGCTCTTATGCACAGTATTAAAGTGGACTTAGATTGATCTAACTGAGAATGCAAAACTAATCTCAAGTCTAACTAAACCATAACCAATGACTTAATTATCAATATATTTGAGATAAACCCTATGAGTGTCTTTTCCACCAAGCAATCTAATTTACTATGCTTTCTTTTACAGGTGATATAGAATGGATTATAAATATCCCACCCAATGTAAATTTGAAATTAAAAGAGTATTTGTTCCCTGAACACTTAGAGTATGTGAAGCTAGAGTATGATTCTGGTACTAACAATGCAACAGTGAAGACAAATAAGCCACTGGATGTTGATTCTATTGAGGTATTATTTTCACTGCATATAAAATCTAGATATAAAGGTTTTCTTGACTGGTGAAAAAAGCACACTGATATACACTAAATATTTATTCTTTCATGATACAGGTTAGCGTACCAAAAAAACGACTCATCAGAAATATCAGTGTAGACTTCAGTATCCACATCTCCGTAACATCTATGCTAAATATCTCTAACTGAAAGTTTAGCTGGGACCTGACAGTCAAGATGGTTCTTTCTTAATTGTGTATTATTACTTTGTAATAAAAGTTGTAAATACTCGATTAAGACAGGTATCACTGTTCCTAAGGTTTATCTATCTCCTAGTAACACGATTCACTTCATCAAAGTGGAATTGATTGGTTATGATTTGCTAGGAGGCAATCTTTAATCCTATGAATATTTATGTTGGTGCTTTACTGCAGACAGGAATAGATCCACTGGCCTCTGTTGGCTGAAAGGAATCAGGAGCCATACTTCTAGGCCATGCTTGCTCTATAGGACTACCAGGGATCTCTAAAACAATACTGTTTTTCTCACTGACATTGCCTCTGGATGTAAGAATAGTATAACTTTGTGTAGTAACTGGAGGCCATTTTTTGTACAACTACTTTTTCAGAGTAGCATTGTACTTGACAGAATTGAAGCACACGGATTTTAAAAAGGACTCTTACAATCAAGATTTGTAATTGATGAAAATGTTAAGACTTCAAAGTTAACACTTCCTTTCCTCATTTGGATTTTTTTTTTTAATGAGTTAAAACATTTTCCTGAAAATGTTCCGATACTTTTTATGCTTGCTACACCAATTATGCTATGCTTGGCAGCCAGTTAAACATTACAGATCATAATCCGCAATGAACTTGCTATATATAGTGAACAACGTTTTTTTGGTATGACGTGTTGAAACGTCAAAGCTGAACTATGCTCCTGTAACCATGAATATTTAACTGCCAATTCATCACGGCACACCTGAATTTTCACATACTGGAAGTTCTGTGTAATTTTGCTATGTATACGTTGAGATAATGATACTTTTTAGAGACTATTCATAATGTTATTTATTTGCTATTAATTTTTAGAGTGACCATCTCTTTTACTCTATTGTTTGCCAAAGGACTGGAATGGTAAGTAGAAGATGTGTAATCAACTATATTTATTTGTCTAAGTTTAATGCAAACTATTATTTTATGAAATACTATTTCAACTAAAGATGTGATTCAGAGAGTTAAGAACATCTTATAAAAAATGGATTTGTTTAAAGATGCCAACTGGGATGAGTGTTTTTGTTCTCAGTAAACTTAACATAATTTTTGTTTAAAGTTTTTAAAATATTTTCACAAACTCCATTGTTACAACTGGTAGTCTGCCATTAAAAATCTTTTAGAACTGAAGGGATATCTCTTTGAAGATCTCTTTTTATATGATGAAATTAAATGTTAGCATTGTGCTGCTACCTTGCTGATGACATTTCTAATGTCTTTTGCTCCCATTATGAAGACTGAAATAGAGAATGCACGGGATTTACGATTAGAAGATGTAAATGACAATTCTCCAGAATTTCTACAAACTCACTATAACACTTCAGTATCCGAGGTGGGTTATGGGCAATATTAATGATTTTTCATGTAGTATTTGAAATTACTTTCTGGGGCCCAATCGTACCAGATAATTACATGCACTCTTACATGACTTTTCTATGCCTTCATGTAAGTGTGGAAGAAAGAGACTGGGCTGTGTGCATCACAGCTGGAGGCACAAGGTGAAGAAGGAACATTCTGCTTGATGAACAAAAATAGAAATTAGAATTAATTTGCTTGTTCTAAGGGACTGGCTACATCTTCCTGCTCAGAAGGAAAGAAGCAAAGGGTCAGAAGCAAGAACAAAATGGGATTGTGGCTGAGCATTTGATGTTCTTTATTTCTAGGTATCTGAAATAAATTCCTCAGTTATAAAAGTGGAAGCTAAAGATAAAGATCTGTCACCTTTGTTCAGCCAGATTAGTTACAGCCTTTGGGTGAGTATCCTTTGTTTGCCCAAAAGTGTGAACACCAGTCTGTATTTCATGCACAGCATAGCCTGTGACTTGATCCAAATATATATTCTTGTACTGCAATGTTATTATTACAAACCAGCAAAATGATGGCACCAGAAAGACCATTTAGCATTAGAACAGTGTGATGACCATAAAAATTTTCACCACAAGACCAGTATAGTATGCAGAGAGGCTTGAATCTATTTCTTTAAGTTTGTGAAATGTTTTGCAGCGTTATTAATGTACAGCGAAGGAACTCTTTGTCCTAATTGGAAACAGGAGTGAAACAGTTTCACCCCTTTCTAAAGACAGTACTACAAAGATTTGTTGTTGATCTTTATTTCTGTTGAGGAGTATACATAAGCCACTTGAAGCAAGATTATTTCAAATAACTTCTGATATCAGCCATGGAGATCTCTGTCTTTGAGCTTGCTATCCCTGTTTCTTTTATAGCTGGTGAAGGGAAAGTGATGCCATTCATCAGATCTGTAGTTTCAGACTATAGGATGAGATAAATCAGATAAAAACTCCAATGGCACTGAGACGAGTGGCAATAGAATGAGTTGAAGAGGACTTGCATTTTCCAGAGATATCATTAGGGAGATTCTCAGTCATTTTTGAGTAGTCGAATGATAAAGGTGGCAAGAGAAAAGAAAATGTATTTCGTTATTAATTGTGTAAAAAATGTGATTGATTCATTCATCAGGGCCCAAACTCTGATTACTTTTACATAAGGGAAGGAGATGGAAACATCATGGTGAATAAAACTTTGGATTACAACAAGATCAACCATTTCAATTTAACAGTCCAAGCAAAGGTATGCTATAAAATTTAAAAAAAAAGTAGCAATCAAGGCAGTTCTACAGTGATATCTCCTTTGTTATATTTTGTTTTCTGTAAGTCTCTGACCTAGGGATTCAGAACTCTAGCTTATAGGGTCTACAAACCAAAAGTTCTGTTTGCATCTTGACTCCTACTACAGGAAAAGTAGTAGATTCTTAATATTCGAGTCATTGCATTAGTCTCCTTTTAAAAATCAGCTCAAGCTCCTTTCTGTGTGCATTTAAGTACACAGTACATTTATTCTCTGATCACTCTGGCAGATCTGATGTCCTATTGTTACTGCAGCTTACCACCTGCAGTCTTTTTTCTGTGTCTTTTTGAGATTTAGTTATGCGTTTGCCTTCAATGCTTCTTAGGTCTAAAGAGAAGTTATTTAGCAGCATATATTTCTAGTATCTAGCAAATTGTATGGCTACAGCAAATGCACTATTACTACATCCTGCACACTTCTCTGTAATGCATACCTGATACAAAACAAGTAACAAAGAACGATTACTTTTCAATTGTATTATTAATAGAATTGGATTTCTCAGTGGAAGAATAGGATAAGGTAAGAGTTCTCAGATTAAGAATGTAGACATTACAAAATGCAAATAATAATATTCTGCTGTATTCTATTTGTATTCTATCTGTATTCTGTTTTTTCTGTATTCTAATATTCTACTGAAAAATGGCCCTTTCATCACAATGTTTCTTATTTTCTTCTTGGGATGTAGGAAAGATTTGGAAACAACAGTGATACCGTATCATTAATAATTGATGTACAAGATTATGACACATTGAACCCCTACTTCAGTCAATCAGTGTACAATGGAACAATCAGTGAAAACAAGGTAAAAGCTTTTCACTAGATGCTGTAAATGTAAATAAACTATTCCTGTCTGCAGTGCTTTTCTCTCAAGGAGTGTTTCTCATTCAGTTGCTTACAATTGAGGGTTAATGGAGGGCTGCCAACTGGTGGATTTTATGGTTATTGTCTGTAGACCTCCAAGTACCAGGTGAGCAGGACAATTATATGAAGTATGAAACTTTATGCCACAGAAACAGATTCTTCTCAGGTGGGAAAAACAAACAAACAAGCACACACACAAAAAAACAACGAACACCAAAACGAAAACAAACTCAACAGGAGTTGCAGTAGGGTTTATATTGTAAACTTGGAAACGTGGTTGACTACCCATCAGTCCTTGGGTTAGCTGCCTGGTGTCAGCTTTAAATACTGTAACTCCTCCTTAGGTAAGCAAAATAAAAATCTAAATTGTAAACTATGGTTTACATTATATATACATTTTTTTCTGTATAGAGGATGATGTAATTTCTGGTTGGAATATATTTGTTTAATTCAGGCTTCTGCATGAACTGCCAAAGAAAATCACATGGTAGCAATAATAATAATAATAATAATCCACTCAAGTTAAATTGGATAGTTCTCTTTATTAACCCTATTTATCACCATCTTCATGTTAACGTGTTAAATCACCGATATATTTGGTGTTATGCCTTTGGTATCCCTTCTGTTAGAAGTTCACCTTTAATTGTCTGAAAGGAATCCTTTAGATCTTCTGAAATTGTTTTATCTTTAAATTTTTTTTAAATTGGGGATACAGTCTAGACTTGCATATTTTTTTCTCAGAAAGGAATGGAAAGAACTAAGATGTTCAATGCTATTAACATTAATTCCATCAGTGACTACTGCTTCAGAATCTGATGTTTCTTAAAGCAAACATGGTATACACATCAAGTATTTTGCTCATCATTTCACTCTGTAAAGCCACTCTGTAAAGACAGATTTTTTTTTCTGGATCCCAGTGATTAGATCACAGAATTATAGGATGGCTTGGTTTGGAAGGGGCCCTCAAAGTTCAAGTCTAACCTTCCTGCCGTGGGCAGGGACAACTTTCACTAGATGAGGTTGCTCAAACTCCCTTCCAACCTGACTTTCTTTAATCAGAATGGTAACTGACTTAATGAACACATTTCAGTTTGTGTATTTTCTTTTAGTTAATCAGCTATGTATGTTTTCTAGTTGGGTCCTTTGTCTATTCTTCCAGAGAAGATATTTGCTAAAGATGGAGATGCTGGTATAAATGAAAAAGTATTTTACAGCATCAAACTAGGTAAGAACCTTCATTTTCTTCTAAACATTCAAGCAGTAACTTATGATGTTTGCATTAGTGAAGAGAATGATAATGAAGTACAGCATACAGGCAGAAGATGTCTTAACTGCATACGTCTTCACGGCAGTGCTGGTCTGCAAGCTGATTTAGCTTTATTTCAGTCATTATGGAAACTATTTAAAACTATTTTTTAAATGTTTACGTGTTCACAACCTCTTCTCAGGAAACAATTTCCAATTTCAAGTGTAAGACAACTTAGAGTCCTCTATTCAGGATTTTCATTCAGGACCAGCTAGAAATATCAGTTCCACAGGGAGATGTTCTTTCTGACGAATTGCTAACAGCTCCTGAGATGCTGAATTTGAGGCCCTTGAAGTGTGACTGAATTGTCTAAGAGTTGATTTGAGAATGTAGTGTTTGAGGGAGGGAGAGAAAAAAGACCTTATATTTGGAATGTCTGTTAATTTTGCTCTGAGTCATAAAAAGGACAGACTGGCCTTAATGTTCATTTTCATTAACCTGCAGTATTTTGTTACTTTTTAGTGAAACCTCCAGCCTATAGCAACACCTTTTCAATCGATACTGACAGTGGAATGTTGGAAGTAAAGACTGCAGTTGACAGAGAAGAATGTCCATATCTTTTTGTGGCCATTGAGGTAGTTCTTGTTTTACAGTTTAGCGTGTTCATATCGAGTCTCAATTTTATAAACCAGTATAAGAGCCTATGTTGCTGTTATTAGTGCTTCTCATGGTAATGTTAAGGGACAGTTGGCATCCATTATTTACATAATCCACAACACAGAATAAAGGGAATCTTTATTTGTTGAATGTAAGCAGTTACATCATTGCGTTAAGGTGGAACGGCTTGATGTTATTAGGGTATGGAGTTTACAGCTACGAACTCTGTTTTCTAGGCAGCGCAGCAAGACAACAATCTGAAAACAGCTGATGCAGTAGTACTGGTTACTATTGAAGATGTAAATGACAACCCTCCGGTTTTGTCACAGTCAAGCTACAATGTCTCAATTCTAGAAAATTTTCCAAACGGGAAGGAATTTCTTCGAGTAGAAGCCACTGACAAAGATGAGGTAAAATGAATGCAGTTTTGGTTGCTACAAATACTGTACTTCTGCAACATACCTTAAAGTGCATTTGCACTATTTGGGTATGGTGAATGTTGCTACAGGCATGTATTTGTTTTGGACTACCTCCATATATTTAATCATAACAAGCATAATTTCACTTCTTTGAGGAGGGAAGTAATGCAACCCAAGAGTAAATTTTTTTGTCTCTGAAACTTCTCCTGGTTTACTGAAGGTCCCAGACATGAAAGTATAGAAGCATGAAGTAGACACAAAGCTGCAAGTAGCCCTCAGCCTGGGAGAAGTATTTCTTCCAAGTTTCTGTGGGATGAAAGCCTCAATTACACCTGAAGGTTAAATGCTCTCCACCTGGAAATTAAGAATGAAATACCCTAATGGACTAGCTTGGTGCTTGTCCTGTTTAATAGCAAATGTCATTACTGTTTGCAGGGAGGCTTCCAGGGAACGTTCAGTCTCACTCCAGCTGACAGTCCCTTCCAGATAAGTCAAGATGGGATTATAACCGTGAGGAACTCCACACTGTTGGATAGGGAGCGAATACCATCTATTCATCTACAGGTAATAAGCCCACTTCTTTCCAAAGCAAGCTGAGACAAACATATCTAAGCATAGAAAGAAGCTGGCTTGCTGAAATGAATCAACAACTTTCTTGAAGAATCAAATGCAGACTTCGACATTAGAACAGTCTGGAGGGAAATAACACTACAGTGATAGAGTTTGTTCTGCTTGCAATTGCTGCCTCCTCCTATTTGTAGAACATGCATTCTAAACAAAACTGTATTTTTACTGCGTCATTTTCAAGGTCACTGCCAGAGATCATTTGTCACCTTATGATGAGGTACAATCTGCAATCAACATATTGTTGCTAGATGAAAATGACAACAGCCCAAACTTTACAGACACACAATATGAACAAGTTATTTTCATCAATATGACTGCAGGAATGTCCATTCTTCAGGTACTAGAAGTATTAAGTACAAATGACATTTTCATGTGAATGGAATGTATACATCAGCTCTCACTTCAGTTTGTGTAGCCATCCTTTTGAATAAGGAATCTCTTCTGAACTTCTCTGAGTTCAGAAACAGTCCATGTTTTATTTACAACCTTGTAACTCTAGATATTCTATAAACACAGCATTACAGATGTTCTTATTGTATCCCAGGTCAGGGAGTGAACGATAAAGGATTTTTTTTTCTTGATCTCACATCCTGAATTCTACAAGCATGAGAGAGAAAATAAGATTCTTGGACTTAGTTGTTTACAAGGCATTTAATGAAAACAGAATGCTGGTAGAGTCCAGAAAATGACATAATTGTAAAATTTTTGAAAAGCTGTTTATGCTGAAGCATTGTATTTAATTTGTAGACAGAAAATTTTGTGAGATAAGAGAATTATATTAATTCATAAGTATCTGCTACATTAATGATTTTCACTGCAGACTACACAGGAATAAGTAATTGTGTCGCTTTATATTACCACAAAAAAACTAGAGTAAAATTATTTATTCTACAGGTTGCTGCTGATGATCCAGATGATGGTATAAATGGAGAGATAAGCTTTCTCTTAGCTGGTGGCAATGAAGATGGATACTTTGAATTGGATGAATCCACAGGACAAATCAGTTTAAAAACAGTAATCCCATTAACAGTCAACGAGAGTAAGAACTTTGTCCTATGGGTAACAGCTACTGATGGTAAGACAAGATTTTAATACAGGTTGACACAACAACCTCAAACGAAGGTTTTTGTTTTCTTTTTGATTTTTCATTTTGTTTGTGTTTTTTCTTTCCCTTTCTCTTAAGGAATGTTTTCAAGATAGGCCCCTAGACTTTATTTTAAAAATATCATCTCTTTTCACCTGCTCTTGTTTGTTGAAGATGAGAAAATTGTTGTCTTGTTCATCCAAAATATTACCTCTGTAGTAAAACTCTACTTCCTCATCATGCTTTTATATCTCAGTTTGCTTTATGTCTATGGAAATGTACAAAATAATAGAAATCTCACACCTACCTTTAACTTAATTATTGACTGCTTTTGCACGGGATAGTAGACTGAGATTCAGGCATATAAATTGTAAATTATAGGAATTCTAATTCCTATAAATTCCAGAAATTTATAATTCAGTCAACAGGTAGTAAAGTAAAAATTAAATGCAATGAGTAACTCAGTCTGTGTTTTCACATCCATGTGGGCATGGAGAAACTGAAGTGGAGGTGCCAAAACCATCTTTAGGATGACTAGCGCAAAAAGATATACTTACTGAGAGTTCTTCTGGCTTAAAAGAGTAACAGAGAACTTGGTGAATATTCATAATCTCAATAATGACAGAGGTAAATGTAACCTAGCAAGGATATCCCCTCCTGCATGAGCATCCAACGTGCTTCTTATCCTTCCAGTTTTTCCCTCTCTGATTCGCTCGGTATGAGCTTTGTGTCTTCAAATCATAGCTCTGTGGATAAAATGGATACTGGGAGAAGCATAGTTGCACAAGAGGTGCATTGGTCCATCCTATGTCTGTCTGTGCTAAATAGGTAGTAAGCATTGTAGTGTGTATTCAAGCTCACGTACTGAAAGTGTAACATCCTATAAATGATGCTCTATTCTTGGTTAGAACTTCTCAGCAGTGCCATAATACTAACAGTAAGGATGAAGAAAAAACACCAGTGGAAAAATATATACATATTTTAGGCAGATGATTTTTTGTGCTTTTTGTGAGATGGTTTTCTTTTGATTGCAGGTGGGACAAATCCAAGAAGTTCATCGGTGCCAGTACGCATCTTTGCAGTTGGAGATTCCAGACCTCAGTTTATTCAGAAAACATATAATGTGTCTGTGGAAGAAGAGCTAGTCAGTCCTGCTGAAGTAGCAAGAGTAAGAACAACTTTATTCTATCACCCATATAGGACATGACAGTTATAAGGAAATTCTCTTTCATGCATGCTCAAAATATTTATATCCCCTTGAATTATTTGTGATTTCTTTTCTGCTTAAGCTTCATTTTTATTGCACACTGATTGTGTCTGTCACATGAAGCCTATCACCCACCAAAAATTAAAACAGCATCTGCTACCATCCAGCATTGGAAACAATCCCCCCCACCACCAAAACCTGTCCCCACCAGCAAGAAAACAAAACAAATGAAAAAAAAATAAACCATCCAGCCAATCAAAAATAAAACAATAAAAAAACCCACCAAAACCCACAGCTAGAAATACCTGACACATTAAACTCTCATTCTTAGCTCTTTGTTGACTTTGGACATTCTACAATGACTACAGTGGCCCAAAGGTAGGGATAAGCAATATACAGTCATCTGTTCATGACACATCTAAAACCCAGAGGCATGAGATGGCTACAAAATGCAGTCTTGCTATTAGAAAGCTGTCATAAGGACATTATCAAAGAAGGCTCTAGAGTACTTGTTCCTCATTTTGATCCAAAAATGCTTAGACAAGCTGGCCACTGCAATGCACTACGGTAGCTCCTTGTTAGATGCAATTAAGAAGACAGGTGGGAGGTCTAATACCAAATCAGAGAGAATACAGTGCGTTTCAGTGTTTTGTTTTATTGGCTGCCTGAGTTAGTTCATTTTTTTACTTTAGTTTTTGTAAAGAAAGGCAGAGCCGAAAGTTAAACTGGACTCTATTATTTTCATTATGTATTATATTTATTTACATTTCTATCCTAGTCATGTTCCAGCAAGAGTCAATCCTCTCCAGCTGTATTTTTCTGTGTATATTGTGGTTTCATTTTTACTTTTAGTAAATAAAACTAGTAAAATGAATTTGAACATAGTTAAAATTACAGTTCTTTTTTAAGCAGTGGTTTATTGGTTTGAATTCATTTATGGATAATATTTTATATCTTACACAGGTAACATATGAGTCTCCAAACCCCCATACACCAGTTATATTAACAGTACTGACAGAATCAGCAACGTTTGATGTTGACATCAATGGAATCATCTGGACAAAAATCAAACTGGACTATGAATCCCAGAATAATTACACACTAAACATTTCCTTGTCAGATGGAATTAATTCTGACTATGCTACTGTGTTTATCCAAGTTACAGACGTCAATGATAACAGTCCTGTGTTTGGTATAACCAACACTATCATTAATGTTCTGGAGAACACGCCAGCTGGAACTTCTGTTACCAGTGTGACAGCTACTGATGTGGATACTGGTTTTAATGGATTAGTGGTTTACACTCTGAAAGGTGCAGAGGGAAAAATGGATATTGATGCCTCAGGATTAATTTTGCTGACAAAGGAATTGGACAGAGAAACACAAGACATCTACAACTTAGCAGTGATTGCTAGTGACCAAGGCCAACCCAGCCTTTCTGCAGTTCTCAATTTAACAGTTGTCGTTGATGATGTGAATGATAACCCTCCAGTCTTCTCATCAAGTAGATATGAAGAGAGTGTCCCTGAAGACAAAGCACCTGGAAGCGAACTATTGAGAGTATCTGCTACAGATTTGGATGCAGGCGCCAATGCCCTTGTGAAGTACAGGATTATTAGCCAGAAACCTCTAACTTCCTTGCCAATGTTTCGTGTCAATTTGACCACCGGACAGTTCTTCCTGAACCAGCAGCTGGATTATGAAACCACAACGCAATTTGAAGTAGAACTGGAGGCATCGGATGGAGGGCAGCCAAGTCTTAACACTAGCGTACGCGTTGTTGTCCGTGTACTAGATGTCAATGATAACCCACCAAAGTTTAATCAAGCAACTTATGACATAGTTGTGATTGAAAACATACAAAAGGGTAGTCCCATCTGCACATTCACCGTTACTGACGATGATGAGGTAGGTACCAAAATAATCTCATCTTGATGAATCAAGATGACACGTTTTTCATCTTAAAAAAATAAAACATGTATTAGAATTAGATGGACCAAAGGAGATTTTCTTAAATGGTTGACAATAAATACATTTTGTGCCATGATAGCATCACTCTGCTTTCTTTGGAGCCAGCCATAAAACAGCCCTTATCAGTGGAGTTAAGACCTACAAAATAGTTTCCTGACTACCTCAGAGAAGCCAGGAAAAGTTAAATACATGTAAACTAGGACAGAGGAAGTTGTTTTTCTGTGCATGCACATAAGTGATGAATGCATGTATGTCATACCATACAACATGCAATAACAGATACCTTAAAAAAATGTTATGGCAAATAATCAACTGTTTTAATAGTGCTTGGTAACTTGCTTCTGTCTTAGAATATAATAGCAATTTTCTGTAACAAAGTCAACTTCCTCTTAGTATGAGCTTCATCTGGGAGAAAGGCAATTCTAAAGCTGACATAGTTTCTTTCTCTAATAGAAAATGACACTATTTCATCCTGCTTTATAAAAAGTTGTTTATTTCCCTCCTTTCTTTATGAGAAATTTCACATGTAGTCATGGCACTGGGATCTTTGTTTGGAGGCAGAGATTTCTGATTTGCAGTAATGTTTTTGCTCATTTAAATTTAAAAAAGCATAAATGTACCTCCCAGTTCAGATTCCAGTAAACAGTGTTGCTGAGGACCCACTGTGGGGATTGGTCTTAGAAAGTGTTAGGAAAGGA
This sequence comes from Numida meleagris, assembly GCF_002078875.1. NCBI lineage: Eukaryota > Metazoa > Chordata > Aves > Galliformes > Numididae > Numida > Numida meleagris. Next base: position 2,163,283 of record NC_034411.1, read on the forward strand.
ATGGGTAGGTCCTAAATAGAGAAGCCTACAAAAGCTTCTTACTACCCCCATTTCTATTTGCCTAACAAGTCTATTATTCCCATAGCTCAGGTTAGAAGGTTTCATTCATTATCTTTGCAAAGCACTTGAGCTTTTTAAATTAGAAGTCCTACAGACAAGTCAGGTATGAATATTGAAGAAATATATATATATATTAAAAATGAGTATTAATCATTTTAATCTTAAATAAACTAATTTTTCTTTTTAGGCTGGCTTTTCTCAGGGACACTTCATTCATAACAGTACTTTGTTTACTGTGGATGTTCCTGGAACAATTTCATTAAGGAATGACACAGAACTGGACAGGGAGACTACACCTGGATTCACTTTACAAGTAAATCTGAGGACAGATTTTGAGATTTGGCTCATTTCTACTGCATTCCCTTCTCCCCTTTTTTGTATCTTCATCAACTCATTAAAATGCCAGTGCAGATAATTCCATTTTTGTTTCTTTTGGCAGGTATGGGCAGTTGACGCTGAAAGCGATGGTCTTAATTCAAGTTCCTTGTTTCACATCACAGTTTTAGATGTCAATGATAATAACCCTGAATTTCAGATGCAGTCATACAGTTTTGCAGTTCTGGAGGGAGATTACAGGTTGAGTGCTCCTCCTGTAGTTGGACATGTAACTGCTACTGATTTGGATGAGGGAGAGAATGCACGAATTACTTATTACTTATCATCTGAGGATGGGGATAACCCATATGGCATCCAGCAGGTAAGGGTTTGGATATTCTGAAAAAGAAACTGCTTGTCAGCTAGTTACTTGACATAGTTATCCTCATCAGGTAAAAAGAATGGGCAGTAACTATTGTATACATGAAACCAAAACCAACTCACAGACAACTTTGGAATTATAAGCTCAGGTCCAAAAGTTAAGATATACTGGTCATACATTGCTTTTGTCCAAAGGAGAACAGAGGATTTCAATCCTTCATCTCCTTTGAGAACGTGGTTTGCAAGAGTTACAAAAATGATCAGTGTATTGAACTGTATTACTTTCTTTAGGATGGAACCATTTTGGTTAATGGCTACATAGATCGAGAAACCAAAGAGAAATATGAGCTGCTGTTGGTGGCATCTGATAATGGAATGCCTCAAAGGCAGGTAATGTAGAGGATCATTATGCATTGTTGCAACACCCTTTTATTAACAATAATTCAGTATTTGTGCATGTTCTGAGTCACGGTTTTCTCCTGTCATCACTCCAGAATTTCACATACATCAGCATTCAAGTATTAGATGTGAACGATAATGCTCCTCAGTTTACAAAAGCACAATACTCGGCCCGTGTACTCGTAGCAACAGCAAAAGAAGGCGTGTCTGTACTATCAGTGTCTGCTACTGACCTTGACGTTGGGAACAATTCTGTTATTTCATACAGGTACATTTCTATGAGGTTAATAAGTATCTTTTATTAAAGAAACAGAAGGGTGTTTTTATTTCTCGCAAACTATATTTTCTGGTGACAAAAAGATAAGGCCTTTTACAAGTGCTGTAATCTGTAATGATTTTTAAACTTAGGGAAGAGGAGATACATTAATTTGTGTTTTATTAACTTTTCAAATCATGATTACACCATAAAAAAAAAAAAAAAAAGGAATGCATTTAAATGATAATATCAAGAACTGAAAGTCAAGATTTATTTCCACTTCTAAAATGTTACATAAACATGTTGGAATTTGATTAGAAAGCAAATGACTCTCCAAGAATGATTGTCTGTTCATACATATTCTTTTTTCTGGGAGGAGGAGATGAGGAAATACCATCATTCATAACGGGCTACGCATGAAAATTACATAATTGAGGAAGAATGAACCCTGAATTATCAAAAATACCTGGATACATCAACAGGAAAAGGATAGATTAAGAAGTCTTTCTTAAGATGAAAGAGTCAGAAAACTATGGGTGTTTAAAAATGTGGCCTTGAAAGAGAGGGGTTTTATCTGTGATATGGCGTTCTACCTTAAATGTAGGCTTGTTCTTGTGAGCAATCCAGTTACCCATGAGAGGGTGCAGAAACTAGGGTCTGCAGTCTTCAAGTGGAAGTCACCTCCACTTCTTCCATTGCAGAATATGCAGCTGAGCGTGCAGTGTCTGCATCTTATCTGTGGGAACATCAAAGGCCTGAGATCTAGTGGGAGGTGAAGGCATGAATTCTCACTTCCTTCAGTATGCAAGATATACTAGGAAATAAAAAGGCAGATGTACCTCGGTTAATGTTGCTGAAATATGTTTCTTAGCTGTTCTTTATAAAATTTATAAATAAATGCTATTTGTCGGTTATATTTATATTTACGAATAAATACTATTTGTTTGTTGCTTGTTACAAAAGTAACAGGAGTTAGGGGATACTTCCTGTGTCATTAATACCAATATGATACTGATTTTTCTTTAATACAGCCTAATGAACCATTCTGATATTTTCCATATAAATAACCGTACTGGAGAAATCATCCTCAGCAGTAACTTGGCCCACATCACAGCTGACACAGTTGTTACACTGACAGTTATTGCTGCTGACCATGGAGTTCCTCAGCTAACATCAAATGGTAAGTTATATGTTTTCACCTTCTGCTTTCTTTTTCTTCCCACATAAATATAACCTTCACAAACAATGGAATAAAAATGAATCGGGGCTAGAAGCCATGTTATGTTTCAGCAGTGATGATAATTTCTACTCTTTGGTTTCCTCCCAGATGATCATATAAACAGAGAGCTCAGTTTAGTAATCCTGATCAGAAATATGAGTTTTATATTTACTACAACAGTGCTCCTAGTATTTAAAAAAAAGACTTTATGTCAAATGTGTTTCCTCTATTTTCTCAGAGGTAGAAACATTTAAACAAATCAGAAAATATATGTTAGCTCTTTCAAAAAATATTTAATAACATTTTTCTTGTATTTTTAGGAAATAGTCTGATTTTTCATGACCAAAAGCAACAACTGGTTTTCTTAAAATAGGATGAGAAATCTAAATAGAATTTGAACTCATAGGGTTTTGTGGATGTCACTTTTCTTTTGTTACAAAGTAATTTAGTGTAAGAGGAAAAAAAGTGAAATCCTGTTCACTCCTTGCTTTCCTACTGCATTGAGGCAGCATTACTGTAATCAGTGAGGTGTGGTTACTCTGGAACTCCACTGAATATGAAAGGTTTGGTACAGAAGTCATGATATCTTGGGTATCATATATTATTCCTCACTGCTACTGATTTTTATTTTCTTTTCGCTCCTCTTTCCTACCTGCCAGTTTCTGTCAGTTTCTATTGCTACCAAAAAATTTAGGGAAATAGGGTACGGGACATGATAATTTCGCCACCAACTTTGTTATTTCAGTACTTTTAACATCTGAATCATTTTCCCTCATTAGCCTCTGTTACTGTCTACCTGCTGGTAAATGACACTGGCTTCGGACTGGCTTTTGAAAGCTCCAGCTACGAGTTCAGCATTCCAGAGGAGGAACCAGTTAGGACTGCTGTTGGCTCTGTGAAGGCACTGACTGGAAGCATAGCCATACAAGTTGTATACTTTCTGAAATCCCATACTGACAAGTTCGCTGTTAACGACCAAGGAGACATTGTGACTCTTGCCAGGCTAGATCGAGAAGATGATGACCTGTACAGCATCGTTGTAGAAGCTGTTGATTCTGTGGTGCCACCCAACACGGCTGTTGCTTTGGTACAGTACATTGCATTTTTAATTTATTTTTTTTTAAACCTATAACATTATAAGAAAAAAAATGTCTAGGTAAGTGTCATTGATTATGTAAGAATGAGTATTTCAAGAGTCTCGCTGAATTTAACTTCCATTTCTCCTGAGGAACCACTACAACCCTGACAGCTTCTCAAACTGCATCACTTCCTGAGAGTTCCTCTGTGAAGAACCCGTAACCAAAGAAACTGATTAACACTGAAACTGACTCTGTGCATTGTTTTGCAAAAAAAAAAAAAAAGCCCCGAATTATTAATTCTGCTCATCTCTTCTGGTTAAACCATAGTTTATCTTACTGGTAACAATTGAGGATGAAAAAAAATAGAATTGCTGAGATGCTCAGGTTGTGAAAACATTCAAATGCTGAAGTTAGGAACCCTCTTTTGTTATTGCTCTTCTTCTTTTTGTTTGTCTGTTTGTTTTCTATAAAATTTTGTAGACTGAAATGAACATGTTCTCCTTTGGATGCTGTTTCTACAATCAAGTTTGTCTGTTTGTTTTTAAATACAGGTAACTGTGAGAGTAAATGACATCAATGACAATCCTCCAGTTTTCTCAAAAACGATTCAAACAAAGCTATCTTTGCCTGAGAATGCAGGTCCTCTGGATTTGGGCACATTTTCTGCTACTGATCTGGACATAGGAGATAATGCATTTATAAGCTATTATTTGCAAGATAATTTTGCTGGAGCGTTCCGTATTAACACTTCCACAGGCCAGCTGATGACAGAAAAGTCCTTAGACAGAGAAATGATGGACAGTTATGAGCTGAAAATAATAGTAAGTAGAAAATTTTGTTGCAAGTTTGCAAAATTCTCAAGATGAAACTGATAAAAAATACTGAATAGTCACAAGAAAGTCTCAGTCTTCATGAATTTCATTAGAATTCATTCATTATTTTTTGATTGTTATGTTTTGCACGGAGAGATTTGTTTTCTGCTGTGTACATTTTTATTACTGAATAAATGACTCATGAATTTTGGATCCTGAAGATCATAGCCACGTGGTAGCTTACTGTGAAATCTGTAAAGCATTCCTGAACTTGTTTGAGGCTGTACAGATGCCACCACTATATTTCTTGTACTGTTTTGCCAGTCCAGTTTGTCTGTTCCTCTCACTTTTTTCCACTCTTCAAAATGTCTGTATTTGGATGTAAAATATCTGAGATTTATATCAAAAAATGTACTTGGGTTAAACTTTGTTTTTACACTTATTTTGTAAGCATCTATTCAAGTGATTTTGCTGCTATTAATCAATCAAATTAAGGTCTGCGTGTACAAGTGGTTGTTTCAGCACCTGCTGTTGTGTCTGAGTGTGTTTTAAGACCTTCACAGCTGACTAAATTATTGAGCAAAGCAAGGAGCTCTTGGAAATTATTCAGGTCAGCAAGCACAGAGTTAGACCAATATAACCGAGTGATAACTGACCCAGCAGGAAGTCTTCAGAGGCAAAGATTCCTTCCACAATTTTTGTATTGAAATAAGTTTATGTAGTGCTGTATTTAATGACAACTTGTTTCTTCACAGGCTACTGACTCTGGCAAACCACCACTATCGGGAAGCTTAGTTCTAAGCATTGCTGTAGAAGATGTAAACGACAACCCACCCGTATTCTCCCAGAAGTTGTACTCAGTGACTGTAAAAGAGAATGAACCTCCCCATGTGGTACGTGGCACTCAGAGTGTTCTTCTGCAGTAGTGCTCTTTATGCAGACTTGGAAGTGGTGCTATGATGACTGTGCATTGGTAAACATTTGTTGAGTCTATGGAGTCTGTAAAACCAGAGTGTATTCATTTTATATGACAGTGGAGTGCCTATTCCACCGGATCTCCCTTAAGTTCTCTTTATGCCACTTTCCTTGACCCTTCTACCTCAGTGGTGGTGCTGCACTGTATAGATCTGGTTCTCAAAGGGCCTATGGGCAGCCTGCTGTAAGCCTGTTAGGTCACGTACCCAGTACCCTCTGTTCTTAAGGTGTTCTGTCTTCCCCCAGTATATCAATTTCTGGCTCCATATCTGCCTTGTACATACGAAGTAATGATTGGCAGGAATCAAGGAAAGGCATAACACCCAAGATTGTGACATTTGTTACCCGTGCTTCTATATGCTGTGTCAGTATTCTAGCAATGCAATGGTTTTGTGAGTAATTCAGACAGTAAACACTATATAGTTAAATATTTGTGTGTATGCTTTGCCATTTTCTTGGTTCTGATGTAAATGATTTTTTTTTTTCATTTAGATTTTGAGTGCAACAGCCACAGACAAAGATATAGGGTACAATGCCATTATTCATTACACTATTATTGGAGAGACCTCATTTCATGTTGGAGAACTTTCCGGAAATATTTCAACAGTGCAACCTCTGGACTATGAAAGTTGTGCCCATTATACATTTACACTGAAAGCTTTCAATCCTGGAGAGCCACATCTCAAAGACACAGCAAACATTACAGGTAGCTCTAATTTATTACAGAAATTTTTCCTTCATTTCTCTTAGGGAATATTTCAGCATATGTATGGCACAAGGATAGTCTTCAGTATTAATACATTCAGCTAAAGTAAATTATTAGAAATGATTGTGACCTTTTATTCTCAAAAAATGTTTGACTGCTTTGCCACAAAGGAAGTTTCTTCATACAAACTGACATTCCTTACTTCAATTTTCTCACAATTTTTCTATGTCATTTTTAGAGTACCTATTTGACATTTTGATTGAAAATGTTTCCAAAATCATCCTTCAATTCTTTTTTTATGTGTTTACTGAAAGCCTACTTCTTGATTGGTGAAAAAAAGGTTGATGGTGTCTTTAAGATTTATAAAAATATTGTTAAAATAATGCTTCTTGCTTTAAAAACAAAACAAAACCAACCAAACAACAACAAAACAGTCTTTTTTTTCCCCTCGAACTATATAAAATGAAGATTTTATAGCAGAAGATTTCTGTGGAGTTGCTATCCACATCTTTGACCGACCCTAGTTTTGGTATGATTCAAAGTACTGACCCTTATACTTCTCACAGAACTTTTTCTTCTGTGTTATTTATACTACTGTAGTGCCTGCTTCAGTTATGCTCCGTTACTCTATTGTCCCAGGTCATGTACAAACACAAAATTAACCAATCTTGGCTCACAGTGCTTGCAATCAAAGCCAAAAATGAGAGGGATCATATGAATACAGACACAGAAAGGAGCACAAGGAAGCAAAAAGATGGTATTATTCGTGACAGATATTAGTGACAACGTGCTAGCCAGAAGTAAAGTCATAGTGAGGAAAACATTTTTGGAATAGTAAAGAACTTAATCCTCAAAGGGCAGGTGTTTTGAAGTACAGAGAACAAAGTTGCCATTTTGTTTATGTTGAAAGAATTTAAACTCAATACAGACGAGCTATGGGGACTCAGGTTAGCTGAAGCAATAGCCTGTAACTTCTTAAGTGAAATTCATACTTACACTCAGACATGGACCTTCTTTTCCTAGTTATCGTGGAAGATGTGAATGAAGAAGGACCCATATTTGATAAGCCCTCATATTTCCAGATCCTTCTAGACAATTCTACGGCAGGCACATTGGTGGTAGATATTGATGCAAGAGATGAAAGTAAAGGTTACGATGAAGGCATTTTCTACAACATTACAGGTATGTTAGGAAAAACCTCATGGGTGTTTATTACTAGGATACTTGCATACTACCAAACTATTAACTGTTTTTGCAGAATTAAGACCCTGAAAAGTACAACAAAACTGCAACTTGACCAACTACATTCAAAATTGATAGAAACGAGTGTGGGAGACAAGTTTTTCACACTGTTTATGCGCAAAGCTGATTTTTTAAGAGACATTATATCGTAGTATTATCGAAAAACTCTGATCAAAATAATGGCTTCCAGTGAATGTTTACTACAGCAACAAAAAGGGATATTCTTGTCCTAGAGATGTGCTCGGGAATTTTAGGCTTCTCTTACAACATTGCCTTGAATATGAAACCTAATGAAAAACTGGATACAGAAGGCACATTTGGGTGGTATTGACACATGGTAGTATATCTGAGCTCCAACAGTTATACCACATAATTGCATCTACCATACCTATTTGGTCTCTGTAGCTGTCATGCACCAAGTATGCACTGTAATCTTTAACCAAATACTGGGAAGACTCAATGCCTAACATGCTCAGCTCACAGCACCATAACACTGATAACGTATTCCAGGCCTTTGTGAATGGAGACAAGGTTCAAAGAATCTGGCAAGTACTAGCAGTTAATGGAGAACTGAGAAAACGGAGCTAAACTCTTCATTGAGGTGCATGACAGAAGAGTTTGATATAATTGCCACAAGTTGAAACAGAAGTTTCTGACTGCCGTCGCAACATAAGGGAAAAAATCTCATCTGTGAAAGTAAGGGGGGGAAAAAGTTCTCTATGAAGATAGCTGAGCACTGGAACAAGCTGTCCCGAGAGGCCACCCTCAGAGATTTTCATCACTAGACTGGTCAAAGTCCTAAGCAGCATACTCTGGTTTCATTCAAGATCTTGCTTTGAGTGAGAGGTTGGACTAGAGGCCTCCCAAGGGCCCTTCCAGCTCGAAGGACTCTGTGACACAAATGCAGTATCAGGAGAGGCTCCATACTGCATCTGTATGTGTAGGTTTTCAACTAAAGTCTTCCTAATCTTGGGCATATAATTCAGTCACTGGTCTCTGCTGACTCTGTTGAACATTTCCAACACTTGTTTTTTCCCTCTTCAGATGGAAACTCAGAAGGCCTCTTTAGTATTTCCAGTACCACAGGAGTACTCACATTAACAAGAGACTTAAGCAAACAGGCTTTTCCCCTGTACTATTCCTTGACAGTCACTGCTACGGATTCAGGTCTGCCACTGCTTTCAACTTCTGTAAAGGTACTAAAATTTTTACCTTAGTGTCTACTTACAAAGTTTATTCACCGTACTGCTTTATTCTATACTGAGTGTAACTACAGGTAACAGTAGTGCCTATTAGTGAGACAAAAGTGTCCAAAAGAGGAGTTGGAATATCAGCCTTGCACATCTCTTTCAGGAGCAGGATGCACTATGATAACATCTAAAAAGTTATGCTGCTACAGCAGTTGCTTGCTACGTTTTCTGTTTTGTATTGTCTTGGTCATTCCACTTCAGACAAGATGCAAGAAATACAGAGGCTCTGTACTGTGAGGGAAGAAGTTTAGAGGAATGGAGACTTCTGTGCATGGTCAAGAGTGGGAGAGTTAGAAGACACACAGTGGAAGTATGTGATGTAATAAACAGGAGACAGCAAATAAGGTGTTCTTGTTTATTTCCCCATGGCATGAGAAATAAATGCATTTTAAAATGAAGAGTGAGAAACTAAAATAGGGTAAAGGAGATATTTTTTCACACAGTGATATTTTTTACTGGCTGTGGGCTTTTGCCACTGTGTATCACAGACCAGCAAAATTCAAAAAGGAGTAGAAATGCGTAAGGATGAAGACATACAAAATTATGTTCAACTGAACCTTAAAACAGAGTTATGAGCCACTGTTCTTCAGAGCATTGCACTGCAGCTGGCTGGCATTTAGAAAGAAACTGTCTGTACTTTGGTGAACTAGTGGCATTTTTCACAGCCTTACACAATTTTTCAGATATAAAATCAATTAGAACCATTCCTGTTCTCATTGTGCATACCACAGTGGAATAATTTGTTACAAATACAAACCCTCTTTTTGAAAGCTGTTAAGCCAAAAAAAGTCACTTGAAAATGCGAGCAGCTATATGTGAGCAACTGGAATCCCACTCTAGATTTAGGAAAAAAATCATCTGAATCTAAACCAGTGAGATTGCTTTTTTAACAACTTTCACTAATGTATAGATATAAGGTGTCAAACTCAGCATGCAGCAATACTAGGCTGCTTCTTACTGAAAAAGTTCCAGGCTTCTGTTATGTAATGTCCATGGCCATGTCTTCTTCCCTGCAGGTGTCAGTAACAATAGCTCCCACCAACATTTCATTCCCAGTGTTCTCTGAAGCAGTCTATCAGCCTGCACCTCTGAGTGAGAAAACACTGCCAGATACATTTGTTGTACAGATCGCTGCGTTCTATAAGGTCCCTGTGATATACAGCATTGTGTCTGGAGATGGAAAGGGTAAGCTCTTCACATGAAATAACAAGGCAAAGGATGTGTTAAAAAGAAGTGCTGTTGCAGAGCACTTCACATTTTGGATTGGTGTGGGGTTTTTTTTGTTGTTCTTTGTTTTTGTTTTTTGTTTTTGCTTTTTTCTCAGTTCTACAGCCATGAATGTTTGGTGTATATCAACCAGATCTATAAATTCAGTATGGATCAAGTGTAAGCCTGATTGAATTTCTGCCAGATTAGTTACAGCCACAGGGTACAGACCTGACTGCACTGGCTGTATAGGGTGTTTTTGTCTGCTACAGGAGGATCAGGTGGTACCTGATCAGGCACGAAGCTACAGTGACTGCAGAAAGAATACCTAAATCAGCATAAAGCCTGCTGGTTAGAACACAGACTAACCAACCAACCAACCAAAAAACCTCACCCAACTCAGCAACATTTTCTTAAACATGAATGTGTAAAAGGGGTTTACACGGGATCAAGTGGATTGCTACGTAGTGCTATGTTTTTTGGTTTTTCTTTTTTTGTTGTTTTAAACTAATGTAAAACTCACAGAGCTAATATTGCCTTATCAAAAGTAGCCACTGTGCATTTATCTTACTGTGGAGTGTTTGTTTGAAGCTGTGGTCCCCTTGAAGTTGCCAAGAGAATCTGATAAATGCAGAACCCCTCATCTTCAGTCACAACAGGAATTCATAGTGAATAAAATAACTGCCTGCTGAGGCAAGAGCAAATAATCTCCGACTTTTTCAGAGAAAGGTGAAGACCACCTGAATAGAAAGTGTTGCAACGAACTTCTCCCCATTGGTTCCCATACTGACTTTCTTAATTATTAGTTTTAGTTAACTGTAGGCCTGGATTTCTTGATATTCTTATAAATCCATGCTTAATTTTATTTTGCTCTCGGAAGAATATCGTACCCCATGATAAGATATATAAATTACATATAGCTTACGTTGAAGGCTTCCTATCTTCAGTTTTAACTAGTAAAACCACAGAATAACTTCTGTTCATTTGTTTGCTTGTTTTTAATAGGATATTTCATAATCGATCCATCCACTGGTATCATAAGAACAAGAAAGATATTGACAGTGGAAGATTTTCCATTCGTTTTCAATGTGAGAGCAACAGATTCATCTGCTGCCAGCATATTTAATGAAGCTTCTGTGCACGTTGAAGTCATTGATGAAAATGACTTCCCTCCCATTTTCCCATCCTCGCTACTAGAACAAGAGCTGGAAGAGGTAGGAAGACATTATCCAAACTGAATCATAAAAATGAACCCTCAAAATAGGAATTAAAACAAATAATAAACTCTTGTGTTGAGTATGTAAGTAAACATCATGGAACCGAACAGGTTTTCTGTTCTGCCATACGATGTTTTAAGATTTATTTCAATCTGAAAATCCTAATACGCAGAGAATGGTCTAGAAGTGAGGACATATTGAGGGAAAAGTGAATGTTTTATGAATAAAGGGCTCCATGGCAGAAAAAATGGCCATTCCCATCTTGCATTTCTATTCACAGAACATCTTCACGTGCATTTATAATCTGACTCTCACTCAGCCTTTTGTAAGGGAGCTTCAAGAACAGAAGACTGAGAGGGGATTTATTTATGTTTATAAATATCTGAAATGTGGGAGACAAAGGGATATGGCCAACCTCTTTTCAGCAGTCTGTGGGGACAGGACAGGGGGAAATGGCCACAATCTGGAGCATAGAAAGTTCCACACCAAGGTGCGAAGGAACTTCTTCATGGTGAGGGTGATGGAGCACTGCAACAGGCTGCCCAGGGAGGTTGTGAGGTCTCCTTCTCTGGAGATATTCAAGACCCACCTGAACACTGAGCTGTGCAGCCTGCTGCAGGGAGCCTGCTTCGCAGGGGGGTTGGACTCGATGATCTCTAGAGGTCCCTTCCAACCCCTACAATTCTGTGATTCTGTGGAGCTTCTTGCATGGAAGTAGCAGAAACAAGTCTTCTCTAGATTTGCACACTTCTCTTGTTCAAGCAGATCTGCTGTGATTCGCCACTAAGTCATTGGTGGCAGAAAGCAAGCTAGATTTCAGTCTGTGGCTATTACGTTACAACAGCCTGCAATGGAAGTCACAGCATTTAACTATGCCAAAGGATCTGAGTTGCATCTCGCTCTTCAACACTTTCCACACCTTAATCTGCTTGCTACTTTAAAAAAAAAAAAAACAGCAAACAAAGAAAAAATCCAGCACATTGCTGAGGTTTATATTTTAGGTAGCACATACATTGCCTTTGAGATTACCAGCTGATTCAGAACATCGTCCCTAAAAGCCACAACTAGTTTGAAATCTAGTCAATTTCTAACGTTTGATTTAATTAAATTAATGAAAATAATTAAATGTAGATTTAATTATTATGCCTCTTTTTAATATTCCAAGTTACTTTAATGTGAAAGAGTTGGAATCAAATTTCCAAACCTTAAAAATTGATTTCCATATGAAATATTTACAGAGAATGAACGGTTGGGTGCAAAGTCAGATCAAATAACTTTAGATCAGGTTTCAAACAGCCCCACAGTGGAAATGTTGATATCTGTGGTCAATCCTTATGCAAATAACATTTTTAAAGGGAAGAATTAGATCATTTATTTTAAAAAGAATAATTATTAGCCAAATAGCATTTAGACAGAAAAATGACTTCAAAGCTGAGAACATCTCTGTAGTTTCAAAGGAGTAGAGATTATTAATTATGAATAATTCCTTAACAGCAAGTCAGACACTTGAGTTCAACATTTGATGTGTTTTAAAAGATGGTGATTTTTTGTTTCTGATGAAGAGACATGAACTGAGGACATAGTTCTGTTCTTAAGTGTATGCAGTGTCTCTTTCCTCCTTTCATATATTTCAAGAAATTGCAGCTAACTGAAGTCCATAAGAGCCTCAATTTGTTTTTCATTGACAGAATTTGCCTGCTACCCAGATTGTCCAGCTGATAGCTCAGGATAATGACACAGGTAGAAATGGTGTCCTAACATATGGCATTCTCAGTGGAGATGGAACAAAGTTCTCGATAGATGCAGCAACTGGAATTCTTTCTTCCACTGTCTCCTTTGATTATGAAGAGGAACCTACAGAGTACCAGGTTTGCTTTAGTTTTCTTAAAACTTGTATTTAGAACATTTTTATTTTTTCCTTGGATACCCGGTGACTTTTTTAAATTTAGCTTGATAGCGCTTTACTATTTTACGTGCAGTTTATGCATCTCAAGATGTGTGCCTTATTAGAGCAAGACACTGCCTGTGGACGATTTTGCCTAACCTGAAATTCAAGCAAGGTTCGTAGTTTGCCTGTTCTGCAAACTCTCAGGTGCTTCAGCACATGAATAACTAACTTCACAAGGACTGTTCGTGTAGTCAGTGTTGTCTGTTTGCTTGCATCTGTACTGGACAAAAGTGCTGGAGACAAGACGCTCATTCATCTTCTTTACTCTTGCTGCTACTGCACCATTTATTTTATCATTTTATTTTGTTTTGAGCAAAAAAGTTGGTGAATTTTCTGGTTGTATAAAAAAAAGTTCTGGTTTTTTTTTTTTTTTTAATGTCAGTCAGATACTCCTAAAGGTTTCAATAACCGTCCTGAAGTGATTTCAGAATTTGAGTTTACATTTCTAAGAATACTCTGAAGTTTAAAACTCATCCAGATTTTTTAATCCTAATGCAAATATCTTTTTATATGGTTTCATTTCCAATAATCATGTTACTTACAGGTTGTAATATATGCTGAAGATGATGGAATCCCTGAGAAGAAAAGGGGTTACTGCACAGTTGTCATAAAGATCACTGATGTTAATGATTGGCCACCTGTGTTTAATCCAGTGACTCCATTCAGTGTGAATGAAAACGTGGATGTGGGATTCATAGTTGGAAAAGTCACAGCGACAGACAGAGACATGGGAGACAATGCTTTTGTTCTTTATAGCCTTACAGGTAACTAGGGGTTCTCTTACTGCTCTGGAAGAACTGTCACATTGTTGTGTACATTGCTAAAAGCATAAATAGCATTATATGTGTTAGCTGCTAACTCTTCTCTACGTAAGCCAAGAAGGTTCACTTTCACCTGCTTTACTATTTTAATAATTGATGCTCACACAGCTTTCAAAATTATTGAATAGCAGCTTTCTTTGCAGGAACTACAATTGTTCTAAATGCTACTAAATTAAGCCTCTCTTCAGCTTGTTGACTGCGACCATTGTGCAGCTACTAGCAGCATCACAGCTGTGTCAGGGAACTGATGCACTACCATGGACTGCTGGAGAGCTGCTTTCTTCACCCTTGTGCTGGATTCCTTTACCTCTGCAGTAGAAGCAGCACAACAGGCAGCACCTCTTCTGATACCTCAGATCTCTGCACAAGCTATTACTGTATACTGCTGCTAATTTCGTTTTAAATTAGTGTGCCAGCTTGTGAACTGCAGCAGCAGGGAGCCCTGGTTTGTGCTTCCTATCACATTTAACTGTTGTAGCTGCTGGGATCACATTTGAGAAGAGTATCTCTTTTGCCAGTACATCTAAATGTGATGAAGATGGAGATATAGGGCCCTCTGGTCCAAAGCCTGCAGGCACTAAAAGTTGTTGTTGTTTGTACCATCAAGAGCAATGTGGATATGTGTTTCTAGAGATGTACCCCATGCTTCCACTGTGCTGTCCATCATCATTTTCATGCCTCAAGGACTATTACTTTATGAGTGAGATGGATGCATCTGCAGAACTCGTTAACCCATTCTGCTGGCTGGCATTTCAAGTGTTGATCTACTCGATCTTTTGTGTTTTTCTTCTACATCATCTACAGACTGGTTTTCATGAGCTCAGGACATAAGTAAACGTATAATCAACTAATCAACTTGAAATGCTACGTTTCTAACACGTACTCATTGATAATGCTGTTCTGATTGTATCTCAGGTGGTGGAGGAAATATATTTGAAATAGATGAACTACTTGGGAACATTAAGATAAAGAACTCTCCAGACTATGAAGACATGAATAAGTATACTCTTACAGTGAATGCAGTCAACAATAAATCTGCCCCTTTCTACCAGGTAAAAGTGCATTGCTGCAATGAACAGTGACATTTCCAGTCAGAGTAGATTTGAAATAGTGAGAGGAAGGATTATCAGAGACATTTATTGTGCAAAATACATTAGTCACCCAGTCGTGTTCAGGGTCATATTTTTGCCACCAATATCCATTCTGAGGAACACTGTCTACCATAATTCATTGAAATAATTTATAATCATGCAGGGTAGAATTTGACCCTCAGTTGTTTGCTGACTAATCTGTGCTGGGGAACAGGAATTCTTGCCGGCTGCTTTTAGTTAGAACTGGAAGCACTGTGTTAACTTTTCATGGCAGCAAAAGCAGTTTTCAGTAGATTGTTCTAATTCTGCTCTCTTTCTTTTTATTTGAAGAGTTATTACACAATCAGCAGAACTACGAAATCTGTAGTTCCATTATTGGCTGCAACAGTAGGACATGGAACCTCCTAAACTTGTCCTATTCTTACTCATTCTGAAAGCTTCCAAAAACCTGATGCAAGTCTGAATTCCTGCATCTCTTGTATTAAAATCCTGTAGTGATCTCTGATGTCAAGCTTACAAAATTAAACATAACCTCGTCTTTTTCTACAGCACTCTCAAAGTTTAATTTATACTTTTTGTTACATATGCAAATAATAACAAAATGTTGCTAATTAAGACATTCTAAATATTCTAAGATGCACTAAACTCTTTTGTTTTCTAGGCAACTACTAATGTCACTGTTCTAGTGATTGATGTGAATGACAATGCTCCAGTATTTGCTCAGAATCCCTATTCCGCTTCCATAAACATGACTAATCCAGTAGGAGCTCATGTCATAACTGTGCATGCTACTGACAAAGATCAGGTAACTACTCATGTTTGATTTTGACACTGCTTTAAGCTGCAGCCCAAATGCATTTGTCTTCGTTCTCTAGGCATGAAATACCAATTGTAGCAGAAAGTGAATTGTAATTTACTAGCAGCGTTGAGAATTGGAAGTTAGGATTTTGTTATTTCTGCTCTGACAATGACGTGCCCCCTATTTTTGGGCGTATTTCCTCAGCTGTTTTTGCCCCAGCTTCCCCCCTTGTTGTGTGGAGTTGTACTAGTCTTTCAAAAGTACACAAGAGCATGAGCAATTTAGCGAGTGTGAAATTATCTGAACTTCTGTCATGGAGGATTCTCCAAAAACTAAACAACATATATCTGGCTTGAACATGTAAATGTACACTCATCAAATGCCACTGAAGAGTGGTACCCTAGCTCATTCTCTTTGTCTCCGTTGTTTAAAGTAATTTTGTTTGACCGACTGACTTTGTCAGTACTGCACCCACCAGGGTTGTATCCAGGTAACAGGAGATATATCAGTCAGTCAGATCACCGGGACAACATCAATATTAATTATGTCACTTAAAAGACAAAACATCTAGAAGTGACAGCAGAACACAAATATCAGGTGCATTCCTAATATTTCATGCATCGTTTTGGTTAAAATATCTGTAGTTGTGATATATTGCTGCAAATAATCAAAAGGCCCTTTTTGCTGTTCACTATTCTTTTATATAAAACATGACATTGCTTATGAAAGTTGCCAGACTGAGAACCCTGCACTGAGACCTAATGGAACTCCCATCTTCAGATACGTCTGGTGATCTGCTCTGCATCCTTTCAGGATTCTGGAGCACGGCCCAGCAATGAAGTCTTTGGCTCTAGTACTTCAACAGATTATATAGTGACAGTAGATGCTCATGCTGGGGTTTGATCCTGGTTCTGGGGAGATATGGAAGAAAAGAATATAATGCTTTTCAGAAATACAGAGCAAAGTGCTATAGCGTAGAGGTTAAGGTTTGTCTCAGGAAAACAAAGTGCACAGAGCTACATTAAGTCCAGCTCTCATGTGGATGTAGGCAGGCAGGAATAGGGCTTACATGCATAGCAGCAAGGAGGCTGCAGCTCTCCTGAAGGTGCCACAAAGGCCTGTGGGACCTTGGCTTATTCTTGTTGACATTGCTCCTTTAGGGGACTCTTGGCCGTACCCTCACAACAAACTTAATTTTTTTTTTTTTAAGAGACCTTTTCCCACATTTTTATTGTATAACTGGCAAACGGCACCTGAATTTGCTTCCATTCTGTGGTTACATCAACATAGCTAACTGCAAGTTCCCATTTTTTTCTGAATAAATTGACTAGAGACATTAAGACACTGTAACATCTCTCATTTCAGTGTGTGTCCTATCCTTTAAAAAGTACTCACAGTTTTCTTTAGCACTGATACAGGAATTCCTAGCCTGGAAATTAATTATTACTGCTTTTTTTTTTAGTAATATAAAAATACAGTTCTCAGTACATCTGACAGTGTGGACAAAGCTTTATGGCACCCATGGAAAGCAAATACACTTTGGCAGACAAGGAATCTGAAGTGCATTGTCCCGAGTCACGTGGGAAATCTAGAAGAAAAAAATCTTCACTCATCAATGTCCTCCTCTTCTGGTTCTGCCTCTAAAAATCTAATTTAGATGTTCTAAGTTATGAATTTTGATTACAAAATTATTGAGTTAGCATTTTTGTATAAGCTAAAGTAGACTAAAAGTTTGTGCAGAGCTGAAGACCATGACCCACTTAAAGTCCCACTAAATGCACTGTTATATAAGTGTGTGTTCTTGGGACTATAAATAGGTATAGCTCTTGAAGCATCAAAATTAATGGAGGGGAGACCATGACATGGTGCTGATGATTCTGTCCATTGGCTGCAGATGCTCTTGTGTTACAACTGAAGCATGAAGTATCTATGAGTCCTGATTATTCCTAGACGGTTAAAATGCTTCTGACATTCTGTCACCTGAAGCATGGAAATACTGATATTTCAGTGAGTCTGTCCTAAGGGACTAGGAGCTCTGAAATAACACGGTCCTGCAAGCATTAGTGACATAAAGTTGTGTTCCTTTCATGGCAGGGGCAAAATGGCCTTATCGAATACTACATTCTCCCAGATCTAAACTTCAGTCCATTCTTCTTGATAGAAGATGAGAGTGAGGGGAAAATAATAACAACTGGAAACCTGCCTGGATTTGAAGAGATCAATTTAACAGTGATGGCAAAGGACAAAGGTTCTCCATCTTTAAATGGTACTGCTGTGATTACTCTTAATGTGACTGATAACCGTCCATTTGTTCCTCAGTTTACTGAGAGCAAAATCAGGTGAGTTTCCTAAGATGTATATAACTCGTACATATTCGCCAGGTGGTAGAACACACAGTAAAACTGAAAGTTGAAGATAATTATATTAGCATTTCCCTCTCATGTACTAGAAAGGTCTTTTTTCTTTCTCTTCTTCATCTTTTTTTTTTTATTTAATTGAAATGAAAGTCCAGGAAATCCTGCTATGTCGGTAGTACTGGGAGCATAATGCAAGGCATCACCTTTCATTTCTTTACCATGCAGTTTATACAAGCCAAAGTCCTTTTCCTCTTGCACGCTAGTAAAACCATTTTCCTTAGACTTTACTCAAGAGTAAACAAATTTCTGGCTGCAAAAGTAGGGCTTACATTGATCTCTGAAGGCCACTGAGAACTAGGAAACAACTAGAAGGAATGGGGCAGGATTATCCATGGAGACCTTGCTATTAAGGAGTTAAGTTTCAAAGCCTGTCAATGCAACAGCTACTGAAAAATTTAACATTGATTTACCATTTATTTTCTATGTTAGCATTTCAGTTTTGGAGAACACAGGAGTGGATCATTCCATTTACACTTTTGTTGTGGCTGAAACTTCAGGAAAATCGGTTGTTTACACGATTGTATCTGGCAATGAAAAAGGTGAGTACTATTTCACTTCTGACTCAAAATAGCAAGATAACAGACTAACCTGTCTTTTGTATGGCGGATGCTGCTGTATTTAAATGAGGAGATGGAGATCAAAGATTAAAAAAATGGTGTCATTTCTTTAAATAAATAAATAAATATACACTGAACTTCTTTCAGATCTCTTCAGTGTACATTACAGTTCGGTAATCTTTGGCTAAAAAAGGTGGCTATTACCTGCCAATAAATGGGTCCCCGTGGTATTAAGGTACAAACAACTGCAGGCTAAAGAAGGAAAACTAAAGTCCTCATAAGCAGGCAGCTTCCTCCCTGCCCATCACTGTTAGTCTCTCATTTCCTTGCACTTGCACCTTTGTTAGGGCATTTGTCCTTCAGATTCAGCAGCCATGAGGGAACTCCATTTGTGCACGCAAAGAATGGGAATAAATAAAAACTAACAGGAAACTTGGAAATCACGTGCGACAAGAGACTGCAATTTTGTTTTCCGAGTTAGTTGCTCCTTTACAAGTTTCTAAAGGTGTGTTTGGTCTGGGATAAGACCTCAGCTATAGTGCCTCTGCTGTTCAGACAGTGTAGAGATGCATTTCACATTTTTAAGAGCAGAGGGCCCACAGAAGCATCCCATGAGAAACTGTGATACAAGAGGTAGGAGAACTATAGGTGATATAATGAAGAAGGTCCATGCTTTTACTTTCAGGTCATTTTAGATTGGATCCGGAGAGTGGTCAGCTGAAAACAGCAATTAATTTGAACTATGAGGAAGTTTCTCAGTATGTGCTTTTAGTGGAAGCAAATGAAAATGCCTCACCTGCTACACAAGTCCAGTCTTCAGGTAACTTTCCTTCAAAGGACTTTACGACTTGAATCAGGGCAGTGAACACAGGACATTTCTTTGTCTTCTGTATTTGCAACCAACGATGGGAATTGAGATTCTCCTTAATCTGAAAACTCTGGCAAGGAAGACAAAAAGCAGAAGGTCAAGGCTGTGCAGACCTTCTTCACAGTAGCAGCACCCTCAGAAAAGAACTTAATACCTGAGCACTGGACTGTTGATCAGGTACAGTCCTGAACAGCACAGCCAGGTGGAGAAGTCTGACAGAGAAACAGCTTTGGCTTCTCGCTGCCTGTTCCTACCACAGCTCCAGGAAAAGAGAAATAGCTCCTCTTCACATTTCCCTGCTACATTCCCTTTCTTTTCCCTCTTCCTCACATGCAGCATAGCTACCACTGCAAAGCCACAGCCTGGCTCAGCCTCTGAGAGTTGTGCTTTGTTGGTGTTTGTTGCTGTTGCAGACACAAGTCTGAGCAGCACCAGAGATAACCTGTGTTTGCTTACCAGGACTGTTTGCTCAGAATGTGATGATGCTGACAATCACGGTGGAGGATGTAAATGAGAAGCCAGCATTTTTGAATAGTATGTACTCTGCTCTGATACCAAGCTCTGTGCCATACAAGTACCCGGTTATTACAGTTCAGGTAAAGCATCTTTCTGTGCTCTTCAGGAGGACACAAATCTTTTCAAATATTTGAATTTTTTTTTCAACGTGTTCACATTGGCTCGCAAAAGCTGGGGTCAAATTCTGCTCATCATCCAGGCTGACCATAATGCAGATGAAGGATGGGGTGCTTAGGGGACTAGTCCATAGCTGTCCTGCCAGTGGTTCTGTCAGAAGAGATATGCAGTCTGTTCTGACTCATGCTGCTGCCTAGAGGTTTGAAGCTTAAAGGATTACACACTGCACAGGCGACCGTTCTCTCATTGGTGCCATTAACTGCTTTTTATCTGTCAAACCCAAATGGGAAATGAGCTACAAAATGGAGCAATTCTTTTTTCTTTCTTTCTAAGTTTCGTGTTTCTCAGTTCCTGTAGTCTGCTTCCTTTATTCTTGCAGTTGTGGCACCCTCCTAGGCTTTACAGGAAATGTGTTTCCTCTTTTATACCCTTGGTTTGATTCTGATAGCTTGCACCCCACTTTGTTAGTGCAAAGGGAAAAAAATATGACTGTCCTTGAACTGTCCAGTTTTCCAAAGAGAAATTCAGTTTTATGATAGAAGGGTAATGCATAGTCCAAAAGCCACAAACTGTGCCTTAATACTGCCTTTTTTTTTTTTTTTTTTTGTAACCCAGGCCACAGATCCAGATTCAGGAGGCAATGGACTTCTGACGTACAGCTTATTGAATTATCAAGAAGAATTTGATGTCAACGAAAATACAGGGCAGATTTATACAGTTTCTATAGGAGGAAGAGCTGGATCAATTTTTCTGGAACTCCAAGCTGCAGACCAAGGTGGACTCACAGCCCAAACAACAGTCAACGTAAGGAAGATTGCTTTCTACTGTCCTAATTTCCTTCTATGTCAAAACTCTGTGTAAAATAAAGGCTAGGTTTGGTAATGACCAAAAAAAAAACCCACCCCAAAACACAGTAAATACCGGTCAGTAAGACTATCGGGTATACCAATACTCATTACATACGTTCAGGCCAGAATTATAAGGTTGTTATTTCCTTTAACATATAGAAATACCTTGACATGAAAACTGACTTTTAGAGGATATTTTTCTGCTTATGGGCCAAATTAACCTCTTAACTAACTCAGACTATGGCTAAATCAAGATTGACCTCAACTTTGGAACTGCTACCAGGCATTGCAATTTGCTACCACTTCCCTTCTCCCTTGAGGGCGACCAAGATGATCAGAGGGCTGGAGCACCTCTCCTATGAGGAAAGGTTGAGGGAACTGGGCTTGTTTAGTTTGGAGAAGAGAAGGCTCCAGGGAGACCTCATTGTGGCCTTCCAGTACTTGAAGGGAGCGTATAAACAGGAGGGGGATCAATTGTTTGTGAGGGTGGATAGCGATAGGACAAGGGGGAATGGTTTTAAGCTGAGACAGGGGAGATTTAGGTTAGATATTAGGAGGAAGTTTTTCACACAGAGGGTGGTGACGCACTGGAACAGGTTGCCCAGGGAGGTTGTGGATGCCCCATCCCTGGAGGCATTCAAGGCCAGGCTGGATGTGGCTCTGGGCAGCCTGGTCTAGTGGTTGGCAACCCTGCGCTTGGTAGGGGGGTTGAGACTCGATGATCTTTGAGGTCCTTTTCAACCCAAGCCATTCTATGATTCTATGATTCTGTGATTCTATCCTCCTTAGTACAATTCTTCCTAGGATATCCTCTTTATTAGTGCAAGAACATCCATGTGGCTACACAGCAGATGCATCTCATATAGATGTCCAAAACTCAGCCACTCCAGCAAAGACTTGAAATACGAAACTAGTTAGATAAGTGTCCTTTAAGTAGTTCATTTATAATAAATGCAGATCACTGACAGCTATACCTGGAGACTGTGCAGAGAAATCTAGATGTTTCCACGGTTTATCCATACTTAGTTTAGGAAATCTGTTTTTTTTAATCACATATATGGAAATAGAATGTAAGATATGAAAATCTGGCAAGCTCTTTTCCCCGACACCTTGCTGACAAGCCTAGTAGAGCTCTGTATTGGTTCAGTTACAATTTAATATATTCTTAAACTTTTGAATTGCTTAGAATACTGTAATTTCTACTGAAATTAATGACATGGGAAATTGATTTCTCATTCTTAGCATCACCATTAGAGTTGTATTTCTTTTTAAGTCAGTCTTGGAGAGAGATATAGATGCTTCAGAAAGCCTTACATGCAATTTCTTTATTTCTTAGGCAACTATTTATGTCACCTCCAGTAGCAACATTGTGGTGTTTGTTATTAATCAGAAGATCAATGCTGTTGAAAGAAACATTGCTGAAGTAAAAAGGTATATTTTTAAACTGTGAAGCTTATTCTGATATTTATTGACAAGTTTAGAGCTCCTTTGAGAAAGGAGTGTGACAGCTGTCAGGAGAGGTAATACAGCCAGGGCCCATGAAAAGCTAGGCCTTCAACTTGGTGTAATGCAGAATAATTTGAGGGAATTCTCAGGAATCCATCAGAAGGATACACCATTTTTACCTGTAAGAATTTGGCTTGAGTTGACAAAAGTGTTGTTGGATTTCAAGAGATCCCTTTCTACCACAATGTTTCTGTAATTTTCCACTGCCTAGGGAAACATTTTTCCTGGATAGTTGGCCCAGTGTACACAGGTGGAGACCAATAGGATAGAAGATATACAGATCTTTCATTCTTTGACAAAAGTCACGAGCCCACAAACCAAAATTCCCTTTACTGCAAATGAGAAATCCCCCTTGTGGGAGAACAGCAGTGCTGTTCAAGGTCCAGCATCTACAGCACTAGGAGATTAGCAGTGTGTGGATACCCACAGTACAGTTAAAAACATATTTTGGCCTTTTCCCATTATTAATGAAGACACAGAATAATCTGGTTTTACAGAATTTTAGGGGAAATTGCTTTGAAGAGTGGAGAAAATGAGCTTTACCTTAAGGCTATCATGCCACCTATTTATTGTTGGTAAGAATTAAATAAGAGACCCTAGAGCTGCTCTTGCTCCACTCCTGGAAGCAGCTGGTACTGACGCATATCAAGATGGTGGATCAGCTGGGCCAGCAGTCTGATCCAGTGTCTGGATCCAGTGGGAGCCTCTCTTTAATAAAGAACAAGGAGAAAACGAGGATTATGAGATGAAATTTCCTTTCTCCTTCCATTACTGTTCATGGTACTCTGTAAGTACCATGCCTGAGTTCATAAGGAAAAAGAAACTGAGAATGAAACAAACCATATGCTGATTTGAAAAGCAGGACTAAATAAATATATGATATACTATGCAATATTGGTTATGAAATCTAGGTATAAGGGGTTGCTAACTCTTTTCTAATTGATCAGTTATGGTTTTACAGCACCTATCTAAGAATTTTCAGGCTATGTACGAAAGCTTTATAGCATCTACTAATGAAATGTATCATGAAAAGGACTGGATACTATTTCCCTACTACTCAGTGACATTGGGCAAATAGCTTAATTCCTTTGCTGATGATAATCCTGCATTTTGATGCCCTTAGGTTAGAATGCTAAAGAGCTGCAACATATTGTGTTAAGTACTACTTTTCTATCATCTAATCTCTAGTGTAAAAGAGCTTCTCATCACTCAGTTAATAAAAAATGTTTTCTTAACACGATTGCAGGGTCCTGGAGGATAAACTTGAATGGAACGTATACATTGTTGATGTTTATGCCAATGAGCTTGAAAGGAGAGCAAGAAGCAGCACTGATGAAACCTTCATGAAAATTATTGCCATTGATAATGCAAACGGTGAAATACCCGCAGAAGATGTAAAAAGGTCTGTACAATCTTCTGGGTGTCAGAGCTATGCAGCTAGGCTTTTTCTTTCCCTAAAAATTACTAATGTCACGACAGGACAGTTTTAGGTCAAATAACAGCTTATCTGACACCTAACCTGCAAGCTCAAACTGAATTTTTAGAAGGCAGAAAGCTTTCGTTATTTATTCAAAATTAATTTCCACAGTTTGTAGGTAACATGAATGAGTCTCTTTAATTGCGCAAAATATATTTAAAAGTCATCTTAAAAGAAAATGGAAGAAGAAAGAATATCACTAACACAGATGTTGTCTTCGCTTCAGAATTGCAGAATTTTGATTAAAAACTTGAATTTCAGGTGCATTTTATATTTATTTCATAATATGGCAGTGGTATGAGTACATATTCACATAAATATACTATTAAGGGGGGATGCTATTTAAAAGCAAGTAATTTCTAGACTCAGCACCTTTAACTAGAAATGGTTTGTGGCAGATAACAATGGAGCCTGTGGTCATAGGAAGCACTCTGCATGGATACCTTTTCTGTGAGGAAAGCGTTGTTGGTATCTATAAACTGTTTATACGTGGCTGCCTCAATCTGGATTTAGAGGATGCTGTCCTCCCAAATCCAGTTTTCCAAACTCTGCAGCATTTCAGTTCATAAGCACCAGGGATGGTTTCTAGAAAAAGGCTTTTTTTTTTTTCCCAAATGAAAGGCATGACGAGCCTGAATCTTTGGAAAAGGTAGAGCAGCAGCGTGTGGCATTCTGTTATTTTCTTCACTAGTCTGCAAGCCAAAACAAAGCTCTGATAAATCATGAGCACTTCAATTTTCTGTCTTCAGAAAACTCAGAGAGCAGCAGGAGAACATTGAGATAGAACTGGAGAAAATCTTTTCAGCACCTGTCACTGCTGATGTGGAAGAGGTTCCTGCGTCCTCAGCAACTCCTGAACTCATTGCAACCATCGTTCTCAGCGTTCTGCTAGCCTGCACCCTCATAGCCTTCCTGGCATACGTCGTTTTTTCTATTAAAAGGAAAAGGTACAAATATTTTTACTTCAACAATGTAATTTAGACAGGCAACTGATAAGTTTACTTCAAATGCTAACCTGAAAAATGCTAATCTGATAAATTACTCATATCTGGATCAAGCGTTGCCCTAAGTTTTGCTGTAGATAGAAACAGTTTGGCTTTTTACTGCAGATATTAGTCACCTCTTTCACCACATGTCACTTAAACTTGGTTCCTTTCGTGCTTGTTACAGAGAAACAGCGGAAACAAATACTTTTAAAAACAGAGAAATGTGGATAGATGTGAGGGGGGTGAAAAGTCGCTGTAATACACGTATATGTGCCTTGAGTTTCCTCAAACTGCATTAACTTGTATTCAGAAATTCAGGGAAATTCTGCTGCAGGGCCATATAGATGAGGAAAAGGAATACATTTTCAAGAAGACGGTGAATATTTACATTATTGCAATTAATTTAGACTCAAACAATTGTACAGGAAAGCAGGCAATCCTCAAAACAAATCCCCAGAACAATGCAGAAATTAGACGTTGTATTAAAATTATGACACCGATAGCTCACGTTCTGTTTTGAAAACAGTTGTAAAGCCAATCTTCAGAAAGAATTCTATTTTAATGCAGTTATCATTTTCAGAAGGTATCAGCAGAAGTATTTAGTTAAGAAGCAAATGGAGATGGAGGGTGTTGATAATCCATCTGTAGTTGACAAAAACGGAAGTCTGAAAAGCGTAGTGAAACTGGAGGACATGAACGATGTGTAAGTAGAACGCTGATGTCACAAATTTATAAATATTAGCTGACCAAAACGTATTTTTTGATTATTCTGGTAACACGGGATTCTCCTTGCATCTTTTGATAGTGTATATAATGATTTCTAGGAACCATTCCACTAACAGGTTATAAAATCTATCCTTTGAGGAAGCTAATACCTTTTAATCTTGTATCAAAAATCATTACTTTTTAGCAAATTATGAAGCCTTATGCTCCTTTTTCAGGAGGCAAGGAGCTACATGTTGTTCACCAGGTAAAATCACAGTAATTTTGAAATCAGCACACCTATTGCTCCCTGCTTCAGCCAAGCTAACATTTTGTCATGTAGCTCTTTGAAAGATCAAGGTGTTATGAGTTCTCTTCACTCCCTTTCAGAAGAAAGGAAGCAATAGCATTTAACAACACGGAAGACACCAGGGAAGGTGGTGCTCGTAAAGATGTTCCTGAAGCCAATGGAAAACCCAGTTTCCTCGAGACACTACATTTAGATTTTGACAGTGATGGTGAAGAAAACGCAGCGCTTGAAACGGCTGCTGAACCTAGAAATGTAGGTGCCGAGACCACCGCTAACATCACAACAAAACAGGTAACTGGCTTTACGGTGGAAAAGAATAGAAAGATGTTTTGTATTACTCGTCTTGCTGAAATAGTTATCCAAAAAACCTGCGAAACCGTGGCTGAATTCAGCAGTGGGAAAAAAGAAACTACGTGAAGTAATGAACATCTTTGGGCTGTTTGTCTCTTCCTTGGGGGTGACTGTGATCCAGGAAAGAAGGGTGATTCTCTTCCGTCGTTTACAGAATGTGTACAGCAAAGGCTTCTCATGTATTGTTGCTCCCGAAATGTGCAGCCTTGAAGATAATGCTTTCTCTGCAAGCTTCAGAGACAGAATATATGGGGTTATACAACGTAATGCTTAGCATTGTCCAGTCTGTGCCTCACTGGTGTTAATTCCTTTCTTGCAGGACCACTCGGATCTTGGGTCAGCTCCCTCATTAGCACCCAGTCCCATAAAGCACGCCCCTGAGAAAGAACTAAAAGGAGTAAAATTTTCAGAAGTGGCAATTATTTTGGATGCCAACCTTGAAAAAGATGAGGTTGATGATGACGATGTTTTTCCACTAACTATTTTTGATGAAGAGGTCTAATGAAAACCACGATGACACCGCGACAATACAGAATTAAACACGCACTGAGATTACAGAGGGGATGCTGCCCAGACCGTAACTGCTCGGCCCGTTTGCGCTGTGGGAGGTGGGCAGGGTGGGAGCGGCGGGCCAGGCGAGCCGTGCAATGATTGCTGTGCGGGTGCTGTCCCCGGAGCAGCGTATTAAATTTCGTATAGCATGTACAAAACGGCGCTAACACCGACTCCACGCGTGCTGCCTTCTTGCTTTAGACACAGCGGGTGAGGCCTCGGGCCGCCGCCTCTCTCCTCACAGCGCGCCCCGCCGCTCCCGGGAAGGGCGGGCCTCCTGCCGGGCGGCGCCGGCTGCGGGCGGGGCGCTGCGGGGCGGGCGGCTGCCTCGGCCCTCCCGCGGAAGGGTGCGGGAGAACGGCGGGAGGGGAGGCGCGGCTTTCTCGCACCTTCCGCCGGCGCCGCCATGGCTAAGTGGGGGCAGGGGGACCCGCGCTGGATCGTCGAGGAACGCGCGGACGGGACCAACGTCAACAACTGGCACTGGTGAGGAGGGCGGGGGGCGGCGG